>NC_083579.1:7519767-7637267 GCF_027579695.1 Neoarius graeffei | reverse complement strand
CCCCATACTCTACTCATTCATAAGCTTTTCTGTATTGTGACCATTTTCTACACTGCAGGACAGGATTGAAGTTAGTGCCGTCGCCTCACGGCAGGAAGGTTCTGGGTTCGAGCCCAGAGGCCGACAGGGACCTTTCTGTGTGGAAATGTTCTCCCTGTGTCTGTGTGGGTTTCCTCCAGGTGCTCCGGTTTCCCCCACAGTCCAAAGACATGCAGGTTAGCTTAATTGGCTGTTCGAAATTGTCCATAGGTGTGAATGGTTGTTTCTCAAGCCTGGAAATGGGAGGGTTGTGGCAGGAAGGGCGTCCGGTGTTGTTGTTGTTTTTTATTTATTTTTTTTAAAGCAAAAAAATTATGCTCCAGTTAATATGACATGTGGATCAGTAGGGGCCACATGGACCCCGACCTGTCAGCAGTACTAACAAGGAAGAAGAAGAGAACAATAGTGAAGACATCAAAACTATGATACATATCTGGAATTATGTGGAAAAACAAAAAGTGTTTAAAAAAGTTTCAGATTCTTCAAAGTAGCCCTTTTTTTCCTTCCCTCTTAATTTCCTCTCCCTTTTTCTCTTTCCTTCCTGTCCTCCCCTTTTCCCGTCCAATTATTTTTAGCGCATCCGGCCGACAGGTGATGAGCTTATGCCATTATATGTCAGCCGTCGTCCACATTTCACAAAAATCGCTTCTTCTCTCTCAATTCTTCACTGATTTTTATTCTTTTTGGCAGGAAGGTAGGTCTGCCCGGGGTGCATAGAACTTCTACCCAAATTTGCATAATTGCAATTAATAATGAAGATATGGCGTAATTAATCAATCCCTGACGAGCAGTTTCCACACAAATCGCTTCTTCACCGATTTTGATTCTTTCTGGCATGAAGGTAGGGGTACCTAGGGTGCATAGAACTTCTAAGCAGATTTGCTTCATTACAATTATTAATGAAGTCATGGACTAATTAAGCCTTAATGAGCAGTTCAACAAAAATAGATGAATTCCTTGCCGTTTTGGATTCTTTCTGGCAAATAAGTCCTCAGGTGGATATCGCTTCTACAGCGGATATAAAAAGTCTACACACCCCGTTAAAATGACAGGATTTTCTGATGTAAAAAACCCGAGACCACGATAAATAATTTCAAAACTTTTTCCACCTTTAATGTGACCTATAACCTGTACAATTCAGTTGAAAAACAAACAAATCTGTTAGGGGGAAAACATAAAAAATAAAAATATGTACAATATCCTCCTGGGAACCAAGGCGTCTCCATTTCTCTTTTGTTGTGATTTCCTTACTAGGAATTTCCCAGCAACCTTCCTAGTCACGTGATGTATCATTGGAAAGCCCAGGATGCACGCTTTACAACACACCAGGACTCAAGTGAATAGCTTGAAAGAGTAAGAGGGTGTGCACGTAAAACGAACGTCAACTACAGAGCACACAAGTCTATGGGTTGGTTCTCAGGAGAATAAGCTGGTTGCGTAAGTATGCACACCCTTAAACTAATACTTTGCTGGAGCACCTTTTGATTTAATTACAGCATTCAGTCTTTTTGGGTCGGAGTCTATCAGCCTGCCACATCTAGACTTGGCAATATTTGCTCACTCTTTCTTGCAAAAGCGCTCCAGATCTGTCAGATTGCGAGGGCGCGTCTTGTGCACAGCCCTGTTCAGGCCACGCCACAGATTTTCAATTGGATTTAGGTCTGGGATCTGGCTGGGCCATTCTAAAACTTTTTTTGGGGTCACTGTCGTGCTGGAAGATGAAATTCCTCTCCATTTTCAGCTTTCTAGCAGACACCTGAAGGTTTTGGGCCAAAACTGACTGGTATTTAGAACTGTTCATAATTCCCTCCACGCTGACTAAAGCCCCTGTTCCAGCTGAAGAAAAAAACAACCCCAAAACATGATGCTGCCACCACCATGCTTCACCGTGGGTATGGGGTTCTTTTGGTGATGCGCAGTGTAGGGCTGTGCAATTAATCGAATTTTGATCACGATTTCGATTTTTGTGTCAAACGATCTCAAAATTCATATAATCGAGTTGAAACGATTATTTTGCCATTTGTCGGGGACGCGCACACGCAATACATTTCCTTCCCGCGGGCCCATGCGCAGACTTGCCGACAACACTCACGCGGCGGAAGCAGCGCGTGTGTCTCTATGGCTCTCCACTCACGCAGCTGAACGGAGGAGAGATTGTGAATTGTTTGGCGCGAGGTAGGCTCGCAAGATGACAGAAGGAGGGCAGAATCGGGTGGTCGACAAAAAGGGACGAAAAACGTCTGTAATATGGGATCACTTTGGATTCGAAGAATCCGACGTGGAACAGAAGCGCATCGTGTGTAAGATTTGCAATAAGGTAGTATCTGCGCCTCTTGGCAACACTACAAACCTCTTCAGCCACCTGAAACTGAGCCATAAAGTTATTCACGACGAAACAATAAAAAGCAAACAAAAAGATAAAGCCGATGCCGCCACAACCAGCAAGACAATGCAGCCATCCATTTCAGCCACTCTCTACAATGCCACTCCGTATGCCACGAGTTCGGAGAGGCACAACGCACTCACAGCATCCATCGGATATTATTTAGCCAAAGACATGCAGCCTATGTACATTTGCTTTTCTCTGTCTTATGTCAAAAGAATATTTTTATTTTGTTTTATACATCGCAAACTTAAGTTTTTCTAGACTATATTTATTTTCAGTTTGAAAGAAAGCTGAACGTAAATGATCAATAACAAAGAGGTTTTTTTTGTTTTAAAGAGAAATGCTGAATAAATGCATTATTTCAAAAAATCGTTTGAATAATCGTGATTTCAATATTGACTGAAATAATCGTGATTATTATTTTTTCCATAATCGAGCAGCCCTAGCGCAGTGGTGTTTTTGCATACCTTTTGGAACTGTGGCCAAAAAGTTCAACCTTGGTTTTGTCAGACCATAAGACATTTTCCCACATGCTTTTGGGAGAGTTTATGTATTTTTATTTTTATTTTTTTGTAAAATTTAGCCGGGCCTGGATGTTTTTCTTTGACCCTACCTGATAGTCCAGACATGTGGAGAATACGGAAGATTGTCGTCACATGTAGTACACAACCAGTACTTGCCAGAAATCCCTGCAGCTCCTTCAGTGTTGCTGTAGGCCTCTCGGCAGCCTCCCTGACCAGTTTTCGTCTGGTCTTTTCATCAATTTTGGAGGGCCGTCCAGTTCTCGGTAATGTCACTGTTGTCTCATATTTTCTCCACTTCTTGATGACTGTCTTCACTGTGCTCCATGGTATATCTAATGCTGTGGAAATGTTTTTGTCCCCTTCTCCTGACTGATATCTTTCAACACTCAGTACGTTTACATGCACATCCAAATCGAGCTACTGTCGGTAATCGAGCTAAGGGTCCCAGCAGGGGTGCCAGAGAAATCCAATCCTACATGCACACAAGGAAATCGAGCTATTGTGTGAGGTACATTGTGGACCCGAGCCACAGGTGGCGCTACACGCCCCATCGTGTTGGTACACTTCCGGTTGTCGTCATGAAGAAGAGCTATTCAAGAGTATAAACAAAGTTATCAGCAGTGTTGCCAGTTACTGCTGACGTTTTCCAGCCCAAAACATGTTCAAATCCGCCAAAATGCACTTAAAACCGCCCAATCTGGCAACACTGGCAGTTCCGTGTTCAAGCTGTTAGGCTTGCTCTAACAGACTGTATGGCTACAAACTGTCCTGCGTAGACCACTGTTTTGTAAGACAACCTATTTTGCACAATTGTATATTTTTCTAAAGTCCATTTTTTGCTTACAAAAAAATATATTTTTTCGCTTACAATTTAACTTATGTCTTAATAAACACACAAAAAGTTCAATTGTTTTGTTTTTATTGACATTCTTCAGATGTTGGACATATATATATATATATATATATATATATATATATATATATATATATATATATACACACACACACAAATACAGTGACTTGTTTATGTACACAATTCACAGCTATGCAACAGCTGTACAGATGTATTTGGTGATACAGTAAGTGAGCTAAATTTTAACAGTGCAAACAATGCCACAAAAAGAAAAGATTCATGCCGTTGTCATGATTCGTTGTCATGCCGACCGAGGCTGTTGTGTTTCCCGCTTGTGGTCTCGTCACTTGTCACTTCCGGAAGGGGCAGTGCTGAAGTAAGTAGCTCGACTACGTAGCTCGATAGGGTTTACATGCACTAAGTAGCTCGGCAGAAATCGCATAATCTAGGTCGCGTAGCTCGATTACGAGAAATCCAGTTCGGTTCGATTTCAGCCGAGCTAAGGTGTTCCCATGGCATTTAGAACTTCGATTTCAGTCGAGCTACGGCAGAAATTCGATTTTCTCTATGTGCATGTAAACGCACTGAGTGAGATCCCTTCGATGCTTTGTAAGCTCTCTGTGAACCCTGGGCCATCCTTAAAAAAAAATCCGTGTCCACCGGGTGAGCAAAAAAATTTTCAGTCGGGAGGGAGGGATTTTTTTTTTAATTACCGTATTTTCTGGACTATAAGCCGCTACTTTTTTCCTAGGTTTTGAACCATGCGGCTTATACAAAGGTGCGGCTATTCTGTGGATTTTTCTTCCACCGCTAGGGGCGCTCTAACCGGAAGTAGAATCAAAAATAAGATAGACGAAAAATCAATGCAAAGAAGAATTAGCAGATCTTTAGCAGATAGAACACGCACGACAAATTACTAACTGGTAATTATTTTCAAATCCAGCGAAGATGATTAAAGTGACTTGTGGTTTCAAACACAGGAGAAATGAAGGTAAATAAATACCGGTTATTTTCTCTTGGTTCTGTTCCGTTTTAATCAGCAAAGTTGCTGCCGTGTTAAAAGGCACTGTTCAGAAAGAATCTGTTCAGGTACATACATGTACATTTACAGTACAAAATCATTCTGTACATGCAGTAAATATCAACATAGATATCTGCGGCTTATAGCCCGGTGCGGCTTGTATATCTTTTTTTAATTTTTTTTTAAAAAATAGAGCGGATGCGGCTTATATACAGGTGCGCTCTATAGTCCAGAAAATACGGTAACCAAAAATTAACCCTTTCTGGGATCTTGACAGGAAAAAAAATCAGAAAATAAATAATAACATTATTAATGAAATAAATAACACTATTTATGAAATAAATAATAACCAAATAACCCTTTTCAAGTTTTTCACAGAAAAAAAAAGACCATGGAACATTAACTTTCTTGTAGACACAACTGTTTGCAGCTCTCTCATCATCTTCACTCTGAAAACCAGAAAGCAAGCAGGCTATGAAACCGAACTGATACCAACACCTACCAACACAATACATTTCACTACCAGTATGGTTGTAGAATGGATTTTATCTCAGTAGATTTCATTATGATTATATTTGTTTGTACTCAGAATGGCTCGTTCAAGTCAGAAAAGTAAGCTTACCTATATACGTTCATCAGTGTGAACTGTGGGCCTGCATCTGGCTGGTGAGAAGTTCAATGTCAGGTTCCATTTTAGTCACAGTAAGTCTCAAACACTGATGGAGATGTTCATCTGTCAATCTGGATCTCATCGGAGTTTTCAGGTGGTTCATGCGTGAAAAGGTTTGCTCACAGATATACGTGCTGCCAAAAACTGTGGACATCTTCATTGCGTGTTTTTTAATGTTTGGGTACGTGTTGTTTGGGAGGGCGGCATAGAAGTCAATGAGACTGTTGGGCTTGAATGCATCTTTCAGGGCATCACAGTTCTGTAACTCGGCCAACTCAAACTGATAAGAAGGCTGGGCTTCATCAATGTCGGAAACAAAGGGGTTCTGGAAAAGGCGGATATCTTTTGCATTAACATGTAGTTCACGGAATCGCACACCGAACTCCGCCTTCAGCATTTCCAGTGCTTCCACACACTTTTCAGCTGGGAACGGGACTGCTGGGTTCTCTGCAGAGAGGTTTTGGGTAGCAGGAAGATGGATGAAGTTGTTGTTTTTCACTTGATCCAAAAGCAGCGCTAGTTTCACCTCAAATGCTTTTATGTGGGAATACATGTCGCAGATTAGTTTCCCTTGGCCTTGTAGCTGCAAGTTAACCCTTTGGTGACTGACCCCTTGAAAATGGTTCCTCCAGGAACCATGACATTTCAGTTGTCAAGACAACGGGAAAACTAAAATACAAATACAAGAGCATTTTGTTTTGTGCACAAGAGCATTGTGACGTATCTTTCTGTTTTTGTATTTTAGTTTTTCCGTTGTCTTGACAACTGAAACGTCATCGTTCCTGGAGGAACCATTTTCAAGGGGTCAGTCACCAAAGGGTTAAGGCTGTTCAGTATTTCTGTCACGTCTGTTAAAAATGCTAGGTGCCATTTCCATTCTGGGTCGATCAGCTCGGGGACCGTTTTGTCTTTTGAATGAAGAAACGCGTTTATCTCAGGTAGCAGCTCGTAAAAACGCCTCAAAACTCTGCCGTGGCTCAACCATCTGACCTCTGTGTAGTAAGGCAGCTGGGCCATAGAAGGTTCACGCTGCACGCTGCATGCTGCACACTACACGCTACACGTGTGTAAAGAAAAGTGGACAAACGTAGCATGACTTGCTCTGGGCCATAGAACGGCGTTCACGTTGCACGCTGCACACTTCACGCGTGAAGCGTGAAATGAACATGCACACTTTTTTCTAGGCGTGAAGATGGAAATTCCAGTCAATGCATGCGGTCACCGCCGCGCCAGCCAATCAGAACGGGTCTAGGGAGATAACTCTATGCTTTCAGGGGAAAACTTCAGAAAAAATATAATTGAATGGTATAATTGAAAAATAGTTCTTCATCGGGATTGTCAAGCAGATTATAGAATGTTCGGTGAAATTCACCACGGGTTTCTCTCAGAAGGAAGTGTTCTCGGCTCCAAATTCTGTTCCTTTTTCTCTTCCTCTGTCTCAGTAAAAGCAGAATGAGGCAATCGTCGTCATCCGAAGAGTCCATATTGCGGTCAAAGTAGAACAGACGCAACACGTGAACATCCAAGCATGAAGTTTAATGGCCCAGGGTCCGGTTCTTCACGTGAACGTGTAGCGTGTAGCGTGCAGCATGCAGCGTGCAGCGTGAACCTTCTATGGCCCAGCTGCCTAAAGCACATCGCCATGCGCAGACTCCAGTTCAGACAGGAATTGTTGGAACTGCCTGTGTTTAAGTCCCTTTGCCCTGATGAAGTTTATGCATGACGCCACAACCTTCATGACAGAATCCCACTTCAACACTTTGCAGCACAGTGCTCGCTGGTGAATTAGGCAGTGGACTTGTAGCGGGGCGATAAGACCCCGTTCTTCCATCTCCCGGTTCACGAGCCCGATCAGACCCCGAGACGCGCCCACCATACTAGGAGCTCCGTCAGTCGTGATGCTAACAAGCTTTGACCAGTCCAGGTTCAAGTCTTCCATGGTTTGGCATACTTTGCCAAAAATATCCTCCCCCGTCGTAGTCTCTTTGAGACTTTGGAGGGCTGCCAGATCCTCGCACATTTCAAAGTTTGCGCTAACTCCACGAATAAAAATTAGCAGCTGCGCTGTGTCCTGCACATCCGTGCTCTCATCCAGTGCTAATGAAAAAAAGTCATATTCTTTCGTCTTCTGCTGCAGCTGGGCATATACATTACCCCCAAGTTCTTCAATGCGTCTTGTGATTGTAGTCGCCGACAGACTCACGGCATTAAAGACATCTTTCTTCTCGGGACACACCTCCTCCGCGACAGCATTCAAACATTTCTTGACAAATTCTCCATCAGTGAAAGGTTTACCGCTGCTAGCTATCAGTTGAGCAACCCGAAAGCTCGCTTTAACAGACGACTGGTTCAGCTGAGCTTGGCGTACAAATGTATTCTGCTGAGCTAACAGTATACTTTTTAGCTTTGAGAGTTTGTCTGCTCGCATTTGGCCTTGCAAGCTATCATACTTGTCTTTGTGACGGGATTCATAGTGTCGGGGCAGATTGTATTCTTTGAATACAGCCACTGTCTCTTGACAGATGAGACAAACAGCCTTTTCTTTGCATTGAACAAAAAAATAATCGTTTGTCCACTGCAGGTTAAATACCCTGCATTCTGAATCTATTTTTCTCTTACCTAATCTTTTCGCCATTATTCCGTGTTATTTGACAGTGGTGTGTCCAGGATTTTTTTTTTTGAGGGAGGGGTTTCAGATATGGCACAGACTGCAGAAGGGTGGGATAGAATGTTACGTTTCTATGCATGTACAAGTCGCGATCACGCGGCCAGACTGAAAAAAAAATCATAATGCATCTCTGGTATTGTTCAGGGGGCCGGGCAAAATGTGGAGGCGGGCCGTATCCGGCCCGCGGGCCGTAGTTTGGGGACCACTGTTGTAAGGCCTTCACTGACAGAGACCCAAATGCAGATCAGATTGACATTTATTTTAGTTCTCAGTCAACAAAGGCAGAGCAGAAAAATGCTTGCAGTTCAATAGATTGGCACTGGATCCATCCAGAAAAGTAACACACACACACACACACACACACACACACACACACACACACACACACACACACACACACACACGTGACAGTAAGAAAAGTAGCACACTTAATTCTTAAATTACATCTTTGAGCTGCCAGGATGAGTAGGATGCCAGTGTATTTGTATATTTGTATCATTTTATACATACAACTAAATTGCATATCATTAAATTGAACTAAATTACATATCAGTACATATCATTTTTGTACATTTCACTGAACTCGTAGATTTACACCTGAGTGGTTTTTTTTAACCATCCACTTCCAGCCTGCCAGTACAACCAGCCACCATTAGTAGGAGAGGTACCACACCATGCCAACATGTTTGCAGTTCAGTGGTTTGGCACTGGATCCATCCAGCCCACAAAATCAAACAAAATGGCTCAAGAAAGCAAAAAACTCCAAACTGGTTTTCAGGTTCAAAGTCACTCACTGAAATATTTCCAGTCCTCAAAAAATCAAAACACAGGTTCCAAACAGGTTTTCATATTCCAAAAGGCCACTCATAGATCAGAATAACCTCCACAGGCAAAAGTCCAGGAACAGATATAAGCAGAAGCAAGGTCAGCTGCTCATAATACACCTATAATAGCAGACAGGGACATAAATGAGGGGTGGAGCAGACACCCAAAAGCACACGGTACTTAAAAACAAACACCAGCACTACAGCAGCCACCCACGACAAACAAAATTACTAAGAGTTATACAACCCTGATTCCAAAAAAGTTGGGACAAAGTACAAATTGTAAATAAAAACGGAATGCAATGATGTGGAAGTTTCAAAATTCCATATTTTATTCAGAATAGAACATAGATGGCATATCAAATGTTTAAACTGAGAAAATGTATCATTTAAAGAGAAAAATTTGGTGATTTTAAATTTCATGACAACAACACATCTCAAAAAAGTTGGGACAAGGCCATGTTTCCCACTGTGAGACATCCCCTTTTCTCTTTACAACAGTCTGTAAACATCTGGGGACTGAGGAGACAAGTTGCTCAAGTTTAGGGATAGGAATGTTAACCCATTCTTGTCTAATGTAGGATTCTAGTTGCTCAACTGTCTTAGGTCTTTTTTGTCATATATTCCGTTTTATGATGCGCCAAATGTTTTCTATGGGTGAAAGATCTGGACTGCAGGCTGGCCAGTTCAGTACTCGGACCCTTCTTCTACGCAGCCATGATGCTGTAATTGATGCAGTATGTGGTTTGGCATTGTCATGTTGGAAAATGCAAGGTCTTCCCTGAAAGAGACGTTGTCTGGATGGGAGCATATGTTGCTCTAGAACCTGGATATACCTTTCAGCATTGATGGTGTGTTTCCAGATGTGTAAGCTGCCCATGCCACACGCACTAATGCAACCCCATACCATCAGAGATGCAGGCTTCTGAACTGAGCGCTGAGAACAACTCGGGTCGTCCTTCTCCTCTTTAGTCCGAATGACACGGTGTCCCTGATTTCCATAAAGAACTTCAAATTTTGATTCGTCTGACCACAGAACAGTTTTCCACTTTGCCACAGTCCATTTTAAATGAGCCTTGGCCCAGAGAAGACGTCTGCGCTTCTGGATCGTGTTTAGGTACGGCTTCTTCTTTGAACTATAGAGTTTTAGCTGGCAACGGCAGATGGCACGGTGAATTGTGTTCACAGATAATGTTCTCTGGAAATATTCCTGAGCCCATTTTGTGATTTCCAATACAGAAGCATGCCTGTATGTGATGCAGTGCCGTCTAAGGGCCTGAAGATCACGGGCACCCAGTATGGTTTTCCGGCCTTGACCCTTACGCACAGAGATTCTTCCAGATTCTCTGAATCTTTTGATGATATTATGCACTGTAGATGATGATATGCTCAAACTCTTTGCAATTTTACACTGTCGAACTCCTTTCTGATATTGCTCCACTATTTGTCGGCGCAGAATTAGGGGGATTGGTGATCCTCTTCCCATCTTTACTTCTGAGAGCCGCTGCCACTCCAAGATGCTCTTTTTATACCCAGTCATGTTAATGACCTATTGCCAATTGACCTAATGAGTTGCAATTTGGTCCTCCAGCTGTTCCTTTTTTGTACCTTTAACTTTTCCAGCCTCTTATTGCCCCTGTCCCAACTTTTTTGAGATGTGTTGCTGTCATGAAATTTCAAATGAGCCAATATTTGGCATGAAATTTCAAAATGTCTCACTTTCGACATTTGATATGTTGTCTATGTTCTATTGTGAATACAATATCAGTTTTTGAGATTTGCAAATTATTGCATTCCATTTTTATTTACAATTTGTACTTTGTCCCAACTTTTTTGGAATCGGGGTTGTACTTTTTATATTATTATTGTCTGTAAACATGTGACTACCATCTTATTACAGCTCCAACATAGTTTTAAAAAGAGAAAGTGTTAATACTCACATTCACTCAGCAACCGCTGAGCTGTATTCGTCCGTGCTTGCGCTGACTGGTTGTTAGCATAATTAGCATGCTTGGAGGAAAAGTGCCATTTGGTGTTATAAAACTGCAACGGTTTCTTTGCAAATAAGGCATACAGCCTTTGATCGGACTTCAGCAAAAAATATTTAGTTGTCCATTCTTTATTGAACACCCTGCACTCACTGTCCATTTTTCTTTTTTTAGGACCACTCATTGTAAAGTTTTATCCTGTGTTCTCGAGATCATCAGTGGCACGGGCGCCAGAATGACTTCCATGGCACGCGCTGCACCACTCTGCAAATGTAATCTCGCGTGAATACGACTGACTGGAAAGACGGATCTCTAGAACACCTGTCTACGTGATAACACTGACGCTTATAGTTTATAGATCTGCTCAATCGCGTTTATATGATTGTCTTCCGCGGGCCGGATTAAAAACGCCAACGGGCCGGATGTGGCCCACGGGCCGTAGTTTGCCCACCTCTGGTCTAGACGCTATACGAGAGACGGTTGAAGAATCTCCACTTTGCCCCATCCAATATGGCGGCGAGGATGTTTATATGTTTATGCCTTTCTCCATCACTCACACGTACTCTTATTGAAGCAGCGCGCGACAAGCCTCAACAGGAACTACGGGTGACTCGCAGGGCCAAATTAGAATTTGCGTTAATGGCACTATTTTTTTTTAATTGCGTTAAATTGAGATCGCGTTAACGCGTTATTATCGCGTTAACTTTGACAGCACTAATATATATATATATATATATATATATATATATATATATATATATATATATATAAAATGTGTGTGTGTGTGTGTGTGTGTGTATGTATGTATGGAGAGAGAGAGAGTTTTGATTAATTTTCAACAATTTACACAAAAGAAAAAAATTAAAAACGTGATTTTATCAACGTTTCTTTAATATTCATACATCTTGTAAGTTGTAGGCAAATACTAAGAATTTTGCTAAAGCAACGAAAATACGAGTCGCTAACAACTGATTTACTATTCCATAACTTGATCACATAATAGACTAGAGATCTACAGACTTACCTTCGAAGCGATTTTGGAGTCGGGAAACATGGCTTTAAAGAGAGGCCCACTGTGATCAGCTGCGGCGATTGGCAGGTTGTGTTCCACGAGAAAATTTGTGAATAAAACTTCAGCTTTTGTCACGCTGTCAATCGAGGATCGATCAACGAACATCGAGGTGATCGTCCGGTTAGCACTTCCAGATTTGGCCAAAGTTTGATGCGAGACAGAACTCACGTGTTGTCTGACATCGTAAACACCGGAATGTGCTACAGAGAAATGGACATTACATACGGTGCACAACGCATGACTCGCGGATTTTCCTGATTTTGTGATAACTGGATACAAGGTACTGTATTCCTCTTTAAATTTTTGGTACATGGTCTTAGTTTTGCCGATCGTTTTTCTTGCTTTTTTCGGTGGCGGGTCAGACGGATCGGCTGAACTGTCAGCCATTTTTTGCTTCTTCTAAAGTACGAAATGTGCGCGGGGCTCTTATTGGTCGAAATTTGATAAAATTGCTGAGGTTAACCAATCAGAGACCGTGTTTCTAAAGCATTGGCTGACATTCTAGTAATAGCGCCCTCTGCCAGGAGACTGGGAAATCGCAAGTGTGGGAATTCTGGCGGCAAATTTGAAAATCTCAATTATGAGCAAAAACCGTAATAATCGACTTCAAAGTCGTAATAGCGTAATTGGACCACCGAAACCGTAATGATTACGGGCAAACCGTAATGGTTGGCATGTCTGCATTTAAGATCATAAAGACACATTCTAAGCTACATTATTATATTACAACATTCAAAATCCCAGATGACATCCAAGTCAGTTGTTTTCTATTAGTCTCTTACGTTTTTTGAGGGTGAAAATCCCTGGGGGCTTTCGCCCAGAAACGGAGCTCCCTTTCGGTCGCTTGCTGGCTAACAGCGCTTTTAGTTTAGCAGGTTTTCTTTGTTTTGTTTTTTTGACCAACCCCTGTATTACTGACGCTGCCTGATGTGCTCGGGGACAGTAAGGGCTCGGAGTGTGTCTCCTCCATGGCTGTTTCGGCACTTAAATCATTTCCAGTGCTTGAAGAAGCTTGCAAAAAAAAAAAAATCGCCAGTTTAGACTGCAACACTGTTTGGTTCACGCAGAGATGATTACAGCTCCACACCAGGCCGATTAAGACGAACTGTGATTGGTCAAAAGCTTGGTGGTTATTGTGTAATCGATTTTTATTGGTCACAAGCACGCGCTCGTTGTCTACACTCCGGCTTCCTAAAGTCTCTTCACTGGGGTTGGATTTCAGCAAACGGAGGGATTTCTATAAAAGATGACTCATGATGATGATGACACACCTTCATCACCATGACGACTGCTAGTAATTTTCTCTTCATCACTGATGGATTATGTTCATCTGTGACCAGCGCCAGCAGGAACCCTGGCCATTATTTAGTTGAACGAAACTTAGTTTCACGTCACGTGCTGCTCAGTTTTGTACAGATATATAAACAAAAATATTTTTTTACTCCGTGAAAAATAAGACGGCGGCAAATCCTACTACAGACGGCGATTTGCTGCCGCTGACCAGCTACTTTTGAGACCTCTGAGGTAATGAATTTCGCATGACAAAACTCAAAAGCTGTTTGTAACGTCTCAGATGGATCAAGATCAAACGAATTTTCCAGTAACGGTTTGTGATGGTCCGACACACGGACTTTTTGTAGTTCTAAATCGAGCGTTAGGCCTAGTTCGGATGAAATTACACTATTAAAATGATCACTGAATGATTTGTTTTTCTGAATCTTTACTATTTTGTTGTTCGCTAGAATACCATTTTGCGATTTCACACTTAAGCAAATGTTTGAAAACTCCGGATCGCCTTCCTTCATGGTGGCTGCCTTTTTTTTGTGCCGCACGGCACATGCGCAGAGCTGATTCAGTTCTATATTCTGCGCGGAATGCGTAAATGTCAAGTTCGATTTTAGATTTACGAACCTGAAAAAAATGTCGAAAAACCGGCGTTAAAAAAAAATTTCAACCGCACAAACGGCACTCACCCGGCCGGTGGACCGGAAACAGAACATTTTTTAATAATGGCCCTGGCTTTTGCTGGAGGACAGAACTGAGTAAAGGTCTGAACTTTATTTGGAGTTAATCAGAGTCATTTTAATTGTGTGAACCCAAAAAGACCGAATGCTGGAATTAAATCAAAAGGTGCTTCAACAAAGTATTACAACCCCGATTCCAAAAAAGTTGGGACAAAGCACAAATTGTAAATAAAAATGGAATGCAATAATGTGGAAGTTTCAAAATTCCATATTTTATTCAGAATAGAACAATCAGATGTTTAAACTGAGAAAATGTATCATTTAAAGAGAAAAATTAGGTGATTTTAAATTTCATGACAACACCACATATCAAAAAAGTTGGGACAAGGCCATGTTTCCCACTGTGAGACATCCCCTTTTCTCTTTACAACAGTCTGTAAACGTCTGGGGACTGAGGAGACAAGTTGCTCAAGTTTAGGGATAGGAATGTTAACCCATTCTTGTCTAATGTAGGATTCTAGTTGCTCAACTGTCTTAGGTCTTTTTTGTCGTATCTTCCGTTTTATGATGCGCCAAATGTTTTCTATGGGTGAAAGATCTGGACTGCAGGCTGGCCAGTTCAGTACCCGGACCCTTCTTCTACGCAGCCATGATGCTGTAATTGATGCAGTATGTGGTTTGGCATTGTCATGTTGGAAAATGCAAGGTCTTCCCTGAAAGAGACGTCGTCTGGATGGGAGCATACGTTGCTCTAGAACCTGGATATACCTTTCAGCATCGATGGTGTCTTTCCAGATGTGTAAGCTGCCCATGTCACACGCACTAATGCAACCCCATACCATCAGAGATGCAGGCTTCTGAACTGAGCGCTGATAACAACTTGGGTCGTCCTTCTCCTCTTTAGTCCGAATGACACGGCGTCCCTGATTTCCATAAAGAACTTCAAATTTTGATTCGTCTGACCACAGAACAGTTTTCCACTTTGCCACAGTCCATTTTAAACGAGCCTTGGCCCAGAGAAGACGTCTGCGCTTCTGGATCGTGTTTAGATACGGCTTCTTCTTTGAACTATAGAGTTTTAGCTGACAACGGCGGATGGCACGGTGAATTGTGTTCACAGATAATGTTCTTTGGAAATATTCCTGAGCCCATTTTGTGATTTCCAATACAGAAGCATGCCTGTATGTGATGCAGTGCCGTCTAAGGGCCCGAAGATCACGGGCACCCAGTATGGTTTTCCGGCCTTGACCCTTACGCACAGAGATTCTTCCAGATTCTCTGAATCTTTTGATGATATTATGCACTGTAGATGATGATATGTTCAAACTCTTTGCAATTTTACACTGTCGAACTCCTTTCTGATATTGCTCCACTATTTGTCGGCGCAGAATTAGGGGGATTGGTGATCCTCTTCCCATCTTTACTTCCGAGAGCCGCTGCCACTCCAAGATGCTCTTTTTATACCCAGTCATGTTAATGACCTATTGCCAATTGACCTAATGAGTTGCAATTTGGTCCTCCAGCTGTTCCTTTTTTGTACCTTTAACTTTTCCAGCCTCTTATTGCTCCTGTCCCAACTTTTTTGAGATGTGTTGCTGTCATGAAATTTCAAATGAGCCAATATTTGGCATGAAATTTCAAAATGTCTCACTTTCGACATTTGATATGTTGTCTATGTTCTATTGTGAATACAATATCAGTTTTTGAGATTTGTAAATTATTGCATTTCGTTTTTATTTACAATTTGTACTTTGTCCCAACTTTTTTGGAATTGGGGTTGTAGTTTAAGGGTGTGCACACTTATGCAACCGGCTTATTGAACATTTTTAATTTTTTTAACAGATTTGTTTGTTTTTCAATTGAATTGTACAGGTTATAGGTCGCATTAAAGGTGGGAAAAGTTTTGAAATCACTTGTCGTGGTCTCATTTTTTTACATCAGAAAATCCTGTCATTTTAACAGGGTGTGTAGACTTTTTATATCCGCTGTATATGTAGCTTGTATATAGTGTATATTGCTTGCAACATTTATTGCCCACTTTAGATCGTTCCTTCTGGACTAGACGGGGCCGGAGTGAGCTACACCGTCATCGACAATCTTGTCCTATAAGCGTACGTGACATAAACAGCACATAATACATTTTATCCGTTTATAGCTACATTTAACATTATGGAACGTCCGTCAAGTTCGTCCAGTTAGTTCGTGTTCTCACTTACATTACAGCAGCTATAAACAGTCTTCCCTCACCACTCTGTCTTTCCTTCTCTCTCTTGAAGTTAATAAGTCAAGAAACATGCAGCTTGTCATGTTACAGAGAAACCTAGAGAGTATAAACTCCATATTGTATCTTTACTGGAAAATATCAGACCGAGGTCTGATATTTTCCGTAAATACCAAGCAAGTAAGGCTAATAAGTAGTTTTTTTTTTTCCCCTAAAATTAAAATAGATGCTCATTATAATGAAGCGTGACGCTGCTTTCAGTCACGTCATATTTGTAACGTAGTTGGGTCACGCATGCAGAATAAACAGCTAGCGATTTCAAAACTGAATTTCTATTAGCGGTTAGCGGTTTTTGAATGTTCTTCGTTGCTCATTTCTTGAATAACTCGCCGACTCTTGTTTGTCTTTCGGCCATTTTTGATTCCGTTTTGATTTCCAATGACTCTTTTTTCATCGTTTTGTTAATTTGCGCTAGCAGCGCTGGGGCAGATTGTTACTCTCGCTCAGGATCTTTCTACTTTCTGCTTCTTTTTATTATTATTGTTTTTCTTTATTATTATTATTATTATAACATTTTTTAGGACGCTATTCAGGGTTCTCACCAGGATTTTTTTTTAGCGTAATGGGTTATGGCGAGGGAGCGTAGCGACCGAGCGGGGGGATGGTGCGGAGATTTTGAAAAATCATGCCCAAAATTGGCCATATTTGACGTTCCTGGAGGGGATAAATTGCATTTTTTATGTTGTATATCCTTGATGGAAAATTGTTACATCTTTGGATCTTGGCAATGTGTTACCTACTGTTGTATTTCACTGAACTACAAAGGGTGTTGTCAAAAGATATGTAAACTCAGACACAACCAAAGAGATAATGAATGTTTTATTGTATTAAGAAATTAAGAAATGCCTGAGCACATAAAAATAAAAAAAAAACAAATTGCATTTTCATTCAGGCATAACATACACCCAGCCCCCTTAATAAATAATTAATATATAATCTAAAACTATTAAATGCCTCCTATGTCCTTTCCTTCATCTCCTCCAACCTCTCTTGTGCCTGTCTCCTTATAGAAATATAACGATGGATGGCATGCAGGCAGATTACCAGTGTGTTAATGTTAGCCACAGTGGGATCCAGTAAATTAGCGCTAATCATCCGATACGTGCGCCCTGTCATATTGCTAAACCTGCTTACAAAGTAGACGTTTTCATTCATCAAAGGGCTTTGGGTTAAGTTTTCAAGTGTGATGGAAAACCTGTAGAAGTGGTGCACTTACATTTCTAACTGTGAAGAAAGAGCGAATGTCTCTTTTTTTGCGAGGGGGTCCGTCATCCATTGTCATTCACCGAAGTCCAGCTCAAGAGAAAGTTATCGCCAGGATCTCTCTCTCTCTCTCTCTCTCTCTCTCTCTCGGAACTGATTTCCAGGCATGGGTTTCCTAACAAACGTAGGCTGATTTTGACACCTTGAAAACTGCTCAAGTGCGCAGGAAAAAAAAAACTTTTGGTGATGGTGATGAACAACTGAAAACAACCGTTACGCTATATTAAAAATTTAGCGTAGCGGGGGGAAATTACCGTTGCGGTCTGAAATTTTAGCGTAGCGGGCCGCAACCATATAAAGCGCTGGCGAGAACCCTGCTATTTCTCCCTCAGTTTTCAACCAATCATCACCAAATTTCACATGAAGAAGAATACCTCTGGGCTGAATTAAGTTGCTATGACTTTTGGTGCTGATCTGGATCACTGATAACTCTGACGCTTATAACTCTCTGTTTTCATGATTTTTTCAATCAGTTTTTAAAAAAAAAAATTTTGTTCAGGGCGGCAGGGCGCGACTTTTCCTCACTAAGAGTCATTCTGTATCCCTCACCGTTCCGGATCTATAGGGTATGGTGACCAGACGTCCCAGTTTGTAACAGCTAGCGCAAAATACTGTGACTTTAGTCACAGTCTCTATCAGGTTTTTGTTTGTTTTTTGCAACATTGAAAGCTGGTGCCTTGGAAAGAAAGTCCGTGATCGCCAACGGGCATTATGGGAAAATTCCACCCACCAAGGAACCAATCAGAGCCCACGGTTTTACCGCAAGGAGCTGGTGCCATATAATAATCACCGATATTCACTGAGCCTGAAGTGGATAATTGTTAAATATGAAGTTACTCATTCGCAAGTCATTATTTTGATGAGTACTTTCACTTCTACTTAATTCATTGTAACGTAACAATACGTTTACCTGAGGACAGTTTTTGCTTCCTCTACCCGCCTCTGCTCACCACATCCACCGTTATACAGATTTTCATTTTTAAATCACAGTATATTTTGTTAATCCGTTTATTATTGACATTTGTATAGCGGATGCTCCATATCTCGTCCATGTAAATGAGCTGTTACTATAGAAACCGTAATATATCAGAAGGAAGCGCACTGATATGAACCTGTGATTTGAATTACAGCCGGAACCGCAGTCCTGATCCAGAAAAACTAATCCACACCTTCAGAGAATGGACAATTCAACACTGCTGCTCGAGATATAAAGATGGTTATGACACCCCCACCCCCCCGTCCCCCCCAAACAGCAAACACCTCGCTCTTCACTCGAATTACGGGAGATCGTTTGGCCAAAAATGAGGAACACTGAAGATCAGACCTCAAAGCTACTTTTCATGAGTGATGATATTATCTAGTTGACGAGGACAAAGCTGTCAGATTTGCTGCTTATTATTTAAATCATTCCACTTCCCAGTGTTTTCCAAAAGCGGGTCTTCATATTGAGTGAAAGGATCCAGATTTATTTTTAGCTCGGCGTGACGTGATGCCTAATGTTTTTCGTTTCATGATGCAGAAATCGAGCAGACGAGTCAGATGGATGTGTGATGCGGTAGGCGAGCTTGTGGGATGCGCTTTGTCACCCGTGTTGGTGTTTCTGGCTGTTTCACAGCTCTCCGCCAACTAAGTGGGTCAGCTGCGGCCTTTAGTGCTACAATTAGCCTGAAAATATCGGACAGGTCAGTGGAATTAGACAGACATGCTGCTGGGTTGCTGTGTTTTCTTTCTAGCATGTCACTATTTCAGTTTGTAAAAGCATTACATGGTTAGGGTGTGTCAAAGTTCACAACATTATCACAATACTAGATTTAAAAAAAAAAATTGTAGTTGGGTTCGAGTGACACTTTTGTCCACAGTGTCTTTTAAACATTGATAGAACTCTCGTCTCTCATGTGGTGTAAAGGATTATGGGATTATGTTCTCTGAGAAGGACACTCCTGTAAACTTTTCCAAATTAAAGACTCGTTAGTTACAGATGAAAAAGTGCTGCCTGCCGAGGCTGGAACCAAAACCATTCATGCAGGTTGGAGACTGCGATATACAGGTAGTTTTCATACAGTGATAATATTATTTTACACTGGTGAAAAATTCCGTTTGTTATCAGTAGGTTTTGGTGATCTGTGGTGTGCTTTGGATTGACCATCATCATCACCACAGTGAGTTTTATCAGATAAAGGCTGTCCAGTCAGTTATGATCAGACTTTTATCCATCCAGTGTGCAACAGACAACGTAACGTAAGGTAACGTGACATAACGTAACATAATGTAAGGTAATGTAACATAATGTAATGTAACATAAGGTAATATGGCATAATGTAACATAAGGTAATGTAACAAGGTAACGTAATGTAACATAAGGTAACATCATGTAACATACAGTGAAGTAACATAAGGTAACGTAACATAAGGTGACATAAGGTAATGTGACAATGTAACATAAGGTAACGTAACATATAGTAACATCACATAAGGTGATGTAACACAACGTAACACAAGGTAATGTAACATAAGGTAACGTTACATAATGTAGCATATGGGAACATTACATAAGGTAACATAACATAATATAAGGTAATGTAATGTAACATAATATAATATAAGGTAGCATAACAATGTAACATAAGGTAACATAATGTTACATAAGGTAATGCAAAATAACGTAACATAAGATAATGTAACATCATGCAACATAAGGTGATGTTACATTATGTAACATAAGGTAACATAAAATAACAAGGTAACATAACATAATGTAACATAAGGTAATGTAAGATAACATAACATAAGGTGATGTAACATAAAGTAATGTAAAATAGCGTAACATAAGGTAATATAATGTAACATAAGGTAATGTAACATCATGTAACATAAGGTAACATAAAATAACATAAGGTAATGTAACATAAGGTCACGTAACAAAGTAATGTAAAATAATGTAACATAAGGTAACGTTACAAAGTAATGTAAAATAATGTTACATATGGTAATGTAACATAAGGTAACGTAAAATAAGGTAATATAACGTTACATAACAAGGTAATGTAATATAGTCATGTAAAATAACGTTGCATAAGGTAACGTAACAATGTAACATAAGGTAACCTAAAATAAGGTAACATAACGTTACATAACAAGGTAATGTAACATAATGTAATATAAGGTAACGTACAATAACGTAACATAAGGTAACTTTAGGTAACATAACCATAACGTGCAATTGTGCTTAAAAGTTCATTTTCCTCACTAAATCAATGACTGAGTGTAATATTTTTGTCTGATTTGTTTAACTGGGTTCTCTTTATCTACTTTTAGGACTTGTGTGGAAATCTGATGTTTTAGGCCATATTTATGCAGAAATCTATAAAATCACATTGTGAACCCAATACCGTGAATCGAATCGAATTGTGAATTGGGTGAATCGTTACATGTCTATTATCTTGTATCTTGTGTTCATTAATAAATACAAATTTTACGCATCGATAAACTACTGTGGCGTACGAGAAATAAAACAAGTCAGGTCATGCTGCTCCTTGGAGCTGGTAACAGGAACTCCGCTTGCTTCATCACACCACTACCGTGTTAACATTTCACTTCAACACCACGTCCCCGAGTGTTTTATTCTTTACTTAACGGACGCGCCACCCTTGTTGACCCGGGATTGTCTCTAAATCAGGACGCCGGCATGCAAATGTCCTTTATTGGTGTAAGCAATTTGCAGTAATGCATCCACACAGATGGCACCAGCACCGGTCTGAGAAAGCAACAGCTGTAACGGCGAAACTCAAACGGAGCCCCAGGCGAGGAGTTGATGAAATTATTATGTACTAAAGCTACTTACTGGAGTCAATTCTACATTTCCTATGAATAATGTATTCCACCTTGACAATTAAACATGCTGTCGGTGTGAATATTGTATTAGAGCACCGAGCTATCCATTAGCCAATAGGCTTTTCCTTCCATAGGTCAACAAACCGAACAAGAGAAACACGAATACGAATCTCGCTTGTCTTCACATTTACTGCTGACAGCTGAACACATACGGTACTGTGCGAAAGTCTTAGGCACATGTAAAGAGATGCTGTGGACCAAAAATGGTTTAAAAAATAATGAAAGACTTTTGCAGGGTGCTGTATAACTCCTCCTCTGTATAACTGTAAGTCCAGTTACTTGAGTATTTTCTACATTGAACATATCAAGTTCTGGATTAACTCTCTGAAGGTCGAGTGTTAAAAATTCAGCGCTGCTTTTCGACTCTGACCCACAATCTGAGTGTGAAACAAAAGTCCTGCACTCAATCACACAGTTCAATGCAATGACACTAAATTACGCATGACCTTATTGGGCCACCCCAGATATCCGGCGTCTGCAGTTTCGTACAAAGGTTTCAGATTAAAGATCCGATCCTGATCTGATGTTTCTGTGAGAACAGACTTTCCTCCTGCACATTTCCCAGCCTCCGTAACGAGAGCCGTGCGGCACGTGCGTTCTCCGTCCCACATGGATGATGCCACTGTTTATGGAAAAACGAGCTTAACCCAAACAACGAGCAGCCGTGCGGGGAAATAACTCATCTTTTGCTTTTGTCCTAACTCAATTTCTGCCTGCCGTCAGCCCGGAAATACCTGCGCCGCATTCGTTCTTTCCTCTGTTCACGGCTGTCCGAGAGACATAATTGTTTGTTATTTGTTGCTGGATTAATTATTGTGTGTGTTCATTGGAGAGAGAGAGAGAGATGATTTTCAGCTTGCTAGCACATCACAACAGAAAAAAGTGACAAACAACAGAGCTGTGAAAAACTCAGACAGGTAACTCATCTGATGCTAGGAAGTGACTCAGGAAATAATGATATAACTCGTGCTATGGAGCACTTGCATGTGACGTCACAGCCGATCCAGATTGTGACGGACGCCATCGTGTCGGTCAAACGCCATATTCCGCCTTCTACTTCTACTTCTGGTTCTACTTCTGCTTTTACTTCTACCTTTTCTTCTGGAAAACCCTACTATATACAATTCTACTACAACGGCTGCGGCTACAAGCGCTCCCTACCTGTGTATGGTTTTTATGTTTTTTGTGTGTATTTTTGCGTGTTGTTCGTCTGTACCGGACTTCAATATCCACTACAACCGTATGGACTTACTGGACATTGGTTTCCAGCAGAAAATGATGGTTTGTAGTGATTTCCATCACATGCACAACATTCCGAACGAGTAAAAAAAAAAAAACATTCTGGGCGAGACCAGCGGGGTCTCCGTGGATTGTTATCGGAAGCAAAGCGAAGGAGGCGGCGCCGGGAGCCGAAGCAAAAGCGAGGCTGCAGAGCCGGCCTGTTGACTAAGCTCAGAAAACAGCTACTCAAACCTCCACTGCCAAGCCTCTACCTCTCCAACGCCAGATCCATGTAAACAACACGGACGATTTGGAATTACCTTATTCTATTCTATAATCGGCTGGTCAGTGCTATACTCAATACTTAAGTGACTTACCCATCCAATGAGGATTGTTATTTTCTTGTTTACAAGATGCCACATCTGAGTCGCTGACAAATCCTGAATTTCTGTAGAGATAACTGTCCAGAGATTTATAAGCACGCAGTGCTTCACCACTGAACAGCGAGGGAAAGTGAATGAGGTAATCATACACGTCCGGGTATTCCGCTGGCAGTTCAAAATCCGGTCGTGAAAACTCCGTCCAGAAAGCCATAAGGGTCACAAATCTGTAGATCGTTTATTTTAGACATATATCTAGTTATCTGTTCATTAGAAAAATGAGCCGTGTAGTCCGTCGGTTGAAATTGATCCATTCTGTACATGAGTGCAGCAGCATTCAGCGGTGTTTTTGACCGACAAGATGGGGGTTGTGTACTTTCCGGTCACGTGACTGCAAGATCTCTATAGGATAGGAAACAGAAAATTTAATAAGTAACAATTTTTTTCACGGTCCGGTTGCCATCAAATCCCGCGCTCCGATTGGCTGGCGAGCGGGTCCGTATCGTAGTTACGGACCCTGCATACTGACCTCTGGCGACTCGCTCGTTCACAACAACAAACATTTTTGTCAACATTTATTTTCGCATTTCTCAGGAGAATAGCATTAATTTTACAGCATGGATAGCGATAACGACAGTGTTCACAGTGAAAGCGAGTTTTACTACCCTGAGGAAGAAGAAATAAAAGAAAACATTTCAGGAGAAAGCTAAAAACCTCTAACTGTTGCTAACGCCGAGCAAAAACATGGCTGAATCCTGAATGACTCAGTTTTGTATAAATAGGGGACTACATAGGCGGCAAAATGTAGTTTTGTTCCTGCCATGGAAGTGCACTTGTATACCGAGGAGGAAGCCATTTGCATTACAGCCGTGAATGAGGATTCAGAATGGCGGCTCGGCTCGGTTTTCCCTCTCGGGCTCTCTCGTTTTCTGTTAGAATTTGGTAAAGAAAAAAATAAATATATTATTTACCAGCTTAAGGTCGGTCCGTATGGTGAAATACCGTGACCTCGGCCTGGAATACTGACCTCGACCCAGAGGGCCTCGCTCAGTACTTTCAAGACCTCGGTCACGCTATTTCACCATATGGACCTCCCAGCTGGTACGGTAAATAACATTATATGTATTTTGGCTGGATTTCATGAACAAAATGTGTCAAAAGGTGACAAATTAACTGTAAACAAGCATACGCTACGTACGCTTAGTAATCCCACACAGTCTGGCATGAAAATGTAGAGGAATACGACATAAATGTGTTTATAGCGCAACATTGTTGAGTTCTGAAATCTGATTGGTCAGAAAATGTTGATTAATTTTCTATAACAGCAGCTCTCGCTATTCACGATATTGGGTTCACAATTTGATTTTCCCCACAATATTTTTGGGAAAAAAACTAAATGAAGAAAATTTTATGACAAAAAAAAAGCAACAATTATTTTCCAATTCTTTATCAACTTAAATATTCCTTTTGTTTCATTTCCTTAATAATTATTTACCCACATTTGTAAATTTCGTAATAAAATATAATCTCCTGTTAACTAAAATATTTCTTTTATTAACAATGAAAAAGTTAACAACAAATAAACCTTTTCTTAATAAACTTTTGTAAACATTTGTTCTGCCTCCATTTGCTTTTCTTTTCTTTCTCTTTCTCTTTCAGCAGTCTGTAAAAAGCGAGCTCTGATTTCCTGTGAAATCTGTTCGTACTCAATCGCACAACACCTCTTTCACATTTGAGACCTGTCTGGTTTTTTTTTGTGTTTTCGCAGCATTAGAGCTGAGTTACTTCCACCTACAGTGAAGTCACATGCATTTTGTACGGTATTCAACCCTCTGCTGCCTAAACAACGCAATTACAGCGAGCAAAAACCAAGCGATTACACAGCCTGATAATAATCACCATTCATTTTTTATTTCATAGATTTGAATCATCATAAATTTGTATTGTGATTTATTGTTGCAAGATATATCATTACATGCCGGCAAGATACTTTTAATTAGTTTAAAGTTACATTTAATGTTGTGGAACGTCCGCAGAACAAGTCAGTTCCTGTTCTCACTCATGTTATAGCAGCTATAAATGGTTGTTCTCTCACCAGCCTCTCTTTATTCTCTCTCTTAAAGTTAATAAGAGAAAAACAAACAAACATGGCTTGTCAATGTTACGTAAACTCTTCTGTCCTGAAGACGTCTGAATGTTACAGCTTTACCTCTGGGGACTCCTTCAGTAAACGCTAAAACATCACAGATTCATTTTTTATTTCATTTTTTATTTCATTGATTCGAATCATCGTCAATTTGTATCATGATTTATTTTCATGGGTGGCACGGCGGTGTAGTGGTTAGCGCTGTCGCCTCACAGCAAGAAGGTCCGGGTTCGAGCCCCGGGGCCGGCGAGGGCCTTTCTGTGTGGAGTTTGCATGTTCTCCCCGTGTCCGCGTGGGTTTCCTCCGGGTGCTCCGGTTTCCCCCACAGTCCAAAGACATGCAGGTTAGGTTAACTGGTGACTCTAAGGCCGAATCCCATTTCACCCCTTGGGCCAACCCCTTGGCCCTTCCCCTCCATTTTGCGCGTTCACGTGAAGGGGTAGGGGTATCCCAATCCCAGTTAACGCGGAGGGGTAGGGGAAGGGGTAGGGCTTCCGTACCCCTCCAAACGGAGATTTTCCTGGAGCTGACTCCGGACGAAGGGGTTTGAGTGATTTCCCACAATGCCATGCGGATTTCAGCGAGATTTCATGCGGATTTCAGAAAGATGGCGGTTCCCGCGGCGAAAGATTGTCATAAATGTATTTTCTCCATTATTTACGTGTTTTAAGTTGTTATCCAGAGGAAACACGCCGCTTGATTCGCTTTCGAGCTGAGAATGAGCAGCGATTTCTGAAATCCAAGCTGCTGCTAAAAAGCTTTGGGAGTGAGTATTGTTTTCGGTTGCTTGACTGCGTACGTTTTGTTCTGTTATTCTCGCTTTTATTGTTTACATGAGTGTTCTGACACCTCATTCTGTCGGATGTGGTGCACGAAGTGCCAAAGATATCCCATTCAGTGGTGTTAGTTAACAAATCACACCCTGCCAGCAGAGATTTCTGGTTCTGGCTCTGACTGTAGCGGCTGGTCGCAGCCAATGACGCATTTTGTCGCGTTTTGCTAACGTAAACGCTGACGGAGGTACGCGATGACGTATGCGATCGTTGAAGGGCTATCCCAATACGTAGGGGTTGAATTTCAAGCCCTATCCCTTGTAGCTCAGTTTCAAGGGGAAGGGCCAAGGGGAAGGGGGAGGGGTAGGGGTAGGGGTAGAAATTAGAATTGGGATTGGGCCTATATTGAGCGTAGGTGTGAATGCGAGTGTGAATGGTTGTCTGTGTCTATGTGTCAGCCCTGTGATGACCTGGCGACTTGTCCAGGGTGTACCCCGCCTTTCGCCCGTAGTCAGCTGGGATAGGCTCCAGCTTGCCTGCGACCCTGCACAGGATAAGTGGTTACGGTTGATGGATGGATGGATGGATGGATTTATTATCACATGATATACCATCACCTGCCGAGCTCTGAGAGGAGTTCAGCTACAGGTCACAGCTTTATATTACTGCACTCGTTCAGATACATTATACATAACTCCACTGTTTCCTCTCAGGGATCAATAAATTACATCTATCTATCTATCTATCTATCTATCTATCTATCTATCTATCTATCTATCTATCTATCTATCTATCTATCTATCTATCTGTGTGTAGCTGCCTATCTGTCTATCTCTCTATCTTTCTATATATCTATCTTTGTGTGTAGCTGCCTATCTATCTATCTATCTATCTATCTATCTATCTATCTATCTATCTATCTATCTATCTATCTATCTATCTATCTATCTATCTATCTATCTATCTATCTATGTGTAGCTGCCCATCTGTCTGTCTGTCTGTCTGTCTGTCTGTCTCTCTATTTGTCTATCCATCTGTCTATCTCTGTCTGTCTGTCTGTCTGTCTGTCTGTCTGTCTGTCTGTGTGTCTTACTCTATCTATCTATCTATCTATCTATCTATCTATCTATCTATCTATCTATCTTTGTGTGTAGCTGCCTATCTATCTATCTATCTATCTATCTATCTATCTATCTATCTATCTATCTATCTATCTATCTATCTATCTGTAGCTGCCCATCTGTCTGTCTGTCTGTCTATCTATCTATCTATCTATCTATCTATCTATCTATCTATCTATCTATCTATCTATCTATTTGTCTGTCTGTCTGTCTATGTATGTGTGTGTGTAGCTGCCTATCTGTCTGTCTGTCTGTCTGTCTATCTATCTGAAAGACTGGAATGGCAGACGCTCCACATAAACGTATTTAAAAATCGTGTGTAATGTTGTCAGAGACGTTTATTTAGCCTGTGTGTAAGGAGTCTCCAGTGTGAGCACTCTGTCAGTCACAGCCGAGTGTTCAGGACCGAGCGCTTTACACTTTGTGCCTTTTTTGTCTGCATTAACATCCAGAGAGAGAAGAGAGGCTGGTGAGGGAACGACTGTTTATAGCTGCTATAACCTAACTGAGAACTTCTTTCACCAGCGTTCCACTTCTTTAAACGTATCTCCAAATGGATAAAATGTACAGTGTGTCGTTCAGGAGGGTGTACTGATCTCGGAAACGGATATTTATTTATTTTCTTTACTAATTAACAGTTACGAATAACTACATTAGAGCCACATAATGGGGAAAAAATCACTGGACACGTGATTGTGAAAGATTTCAGATGAACATGCACTGTGTTTGGATTTTGTTTAAAATGATGTAAATGAAGTTTTGGTAAAAGGTATGGATGTTAACCCCGCCCCTTTTAACTGTAGCCTTTACCATTCTTCATATGGACATGAGATCGCGCTGGAAGAACAACTTGCGTCGAGTAAAATGGGGTCATTTCAGCTTGATAAAGATATTACCGGTAGTTAGCGGTGTGTGTTAGGAGTGTATCTGTGTTACTGAGCGAGTGCCATGTTTCAGCCACAAACACACACTTTACAAAACACACTCTGCATCTCTCATTCTGTCCACACACAGTCTGGACTGTTATGGCTCCAAGAACAGATTGAGTTATAAAACTTACTGTGTGTGTGTGTGTCTTGCTTATATCCTCTATCAGTGAACCTGAAGCTGCACATATTGTAAATGAACGTAATTCAACTTCTAGCACATAAAATCCAGATGCCGCTGCTAACCGAGTCAATACGAGGTGTTAGTCCTTGAGTCCAGTCTGCCCGTGTTACCATTACGGGTTTTAACAGTTTTAAGAAATACTGTATGTTCAGGATGGAGCAGCGGCACGGTGGTGTAGTGGTCAGCGCTGTCGCCTCACAGCAAGAAGGTCCGGGTTCGAGCCCCGTGGCCGGCGAGGGCCTTTCTGTGCGGAGTTTGCATGTTCTCCCCGTGTCCGCGTGGGTTTCCTCCGGGTGCTCCGGTTTCCCCCACAGTCCAAAGACATGCAGGTTAGGTTAACTGGTGACTCTAAATTGACCGTAGGTGTGAATGTGAGTGTGAATGGTTGTCTGTGTCTATGTGTCAGCCCTGTGATGACCTGGCGACTTGTCCAGGGTGAACCCCGCCTTTCACCCGTAGTCAGCTGGGATAGGCTCCAGCTCGCCTGCGACCCTGTAGAATAGGATAAAGCGGCTACAGATAATGAGATGAGATGTTCAGGATGGTATTTAGACGGGGCAGGGGGGAGACAGACAACAGTGGTATCAATGAAGTGCTGTGATGTTTAATAAGCTGGCAAGGAGACAAAGCCTTGAATAAATTCTTGATGAAATGCCATGCTCTGATTGGAGGAGATGAGCGAGTGTGTGGGTCTGCAAAGTATGTTAAAGTGCCAATTATATTATACGCAGCACATCTGATAATGTACTTTATTACGTTCTAAATAATAATAATAATTTTCAGTAAGGCAATGATATATAACAAAGCTTCAAATCCTTTCTACTGTAATTAGAAAGCATTCTGCATTTAAAACTAGGGCTTTGGCAGAGAACCTGTGTGTGTGTGTGTGTGTGTGTGTGTGCATGCGTGGGTGCGCTTCTCTCTGTCTGCATTATAACACCTCTCCTCAAACACATGCCAAAAACAGCTGATGTCGAATTTGGGTTAAATGCAATGATAATCCGGAGTACAGCAGCAAATCCGATGATCCTGATACACCTGAATCTTTTGATTTAATCTGAATCATACTGATGAATCTGAATCACTTGGTTTAATGTGAATCAGAATCGATCTCAATCAGACTGTTAGATCAGTCCTGCATCGCAGTGATAAATGTCAATCACACTGATCAGTTCGAACTGCATTAATATGTTTGAGTCATGGTTTTGAATCCGAATCGCCCCGACAAATCCGAATCGCTTTGGTTCATCTGAATCTTGCTAATCAGACAGTTAGATCAATTCCACATTGTACTGATAAATCTGAATTTCCCTCGGCAGTGAATCGTGATTCCTGTTGATACGTTTGAATCGTGTTTTTGAATCCGAATTGTTCCGATAAATCTGAGTGATAAATTGGAATCAAACTGATACATTTGAATCATATTTTGAATCTGAATCACCCAGATCAATATGACTCACACTGAAAAATATGAATCATACTGATCTCTAAATCAATTGATCCATTTGAATCACACTGCTAAATCTGAATCGAATTGATACATATGAACAGCACAGATGAATGTGAATCACACTGATGCATCTGAATCTAATTGATATATTTGAACGATGTTTTTGAATCTGGATCATCCTGATGAATATGAATCACTTTATTTCATCTAAATCTCAGACCATTCGATCAAATCTGCATTGCATTGATAAGCCTGAATCGCACTCATCAGTGAGTTGTGAATCCTCGTGATACATTTGAATCATATTTTTGAATCTGAATCATTCTGAGAAATCCGAATCACACATAAATTGGAATCCACTTGATACATTTGAATCATTTTCTGAATCTGAATCAGGTTAATAAATGTAAACCACTCTGACACATCTGAATCCAAGTCACACTTTTAAGCCATGTTTTTGAATAAAAAAACAACCACAATGATAAATTCGAATCAGTTATACATCAAATTTATTCCATTCAAGACCTTGTTGTAGCTGAATCACCTGATGCATCTGAACTACACTGATGTATAAATTGTATTGATCTGTACTGAAATTCAGAATCAAATTGTTAAATCTGAACTGCATTGAGCGATTTGAATCACAGTGCTTCATATGATTTCTACTGACAGATCTGAATCAGTCTCATGAATCATAGCTGCAGTGCTCGATACATCTGAGTAACAGGTTCAGTTTGAAGTCCACTGACAAACTGATTGCTGATAAATGAGATTTGCACTGAATCAAATCTGAATCACACTGATGAATCTGAATCATGTTCATAAATTTCAGTTCGACCTGATCGGTTACAAAGACAGATGATTCGAAATTGTGGTGATGAATCTAATGATATTGGTCAATTCGAATTGGACTGATAATCCATCTGAATCATAACGGGTTATATCGCACCGATAAATACGAATCATAGCGATAGATATGAATCAGATTTGCCGTTAGAAATGGCACCATCGTACCTGTGTAGAACTACATAAAACAGTGAACCAAATGAATCAAATAATGAATCAAATCAAGAGACAGTTAAAGCAGTTAATTACTCAGTGAAGGTCTGAGTGAATCAAATCAAACAGTGCGCTGCGTTATGGGTGCACTGTACATGATCACGGTGCATCATGGGATTGAAATTTCAGCACGTGGTACGGTATGTGAACACCTCTCAAAGGTAGTATCGGGAACGGGGATAATGTCTGATACATCTGTTGAGATGTCTGAGTCAGACTGATCCAGCTGTGTGCATCCACTTGCATTTTAATTTTCATCCCTAATTTTCTGTTTCCTAATCTTCCCTTAATTGGCATGGCTTAGTGGCATAGGGGAGATCTTTTTTAGACTAACGAGGATCCTGCTGGGCTTTGTCAGCTAATTTAGACGAGTGATGGATGTCCTGGGTAATGTGAAGCTCATAAAGAGGTTATGTATCAGGAGAGACAAATGATAACCTGCCTCCTCTCTCGATCTCTCGCTGTCGTGTTCCCGCTCTGCGCTTCATTAATAACTCCAGAGCAAATGAGACCTATGTTGGTCCTTCATTAAGCTGTGATGAGGAGTTCTGGATGGGAACTGGACAGAGTTTAGAGCCTCGGTTTCAGCAGGATGAATCCGTTAGCTGTGTGAAGTGGGCCGCTCAATAAATTTCTTCTTGGAACAGCAGCAGGTGAGCATCGAGTACGGACATGTGGTGTCCAGAATAGATCGGCATTTTGTTTTTCAGAACGTTGCTTCAATCAGTCGGTGTCACGGATACTTTTAGGATTCATGCTCTTGTCTTATTTATTAGCCCTGCTTTCACAAAAACGTCATCGTTTTAAGGTTTAAATGAACGATTCAAAACAACAAAGCTCTGATATGTTAGTGGATGACTTCTTTGAAGGTTAAAACTTGAAGTCCTATGATTCCACCTATGGGGGAAACCATGGCCTAAAGGTTGGAGAAGCAGCTTCGGGACCAAAAGGTTGTTGGTTCAATTCCCTGGATTAGCAGGACTGGCTGAAGTGCCCTTGAGCAAGGCACCTGACCCCCAACTGCTGTGGGTATGTCAGGGTCTTGTTGTACATTGCTCTGGATAATATCGTTTGCTAAATGTAATTCAGGTCTGTACAGTTTTATCCTTAACTACATCTATATTTTAAATAGGTTTTAAAAATTACAACGTTCTACCAGACACTGAAGTTGTAGTGAGCTAGCTATCACAAATTGGATTAATAAATGGACACATCAGTTCACAAAATGCTCAAAGAACAAATTGAATAATATATATATATAGCCATAAGCAGCGATTTCAGGGGTCCAAGCAGTATTCACAGATAGTGTCCCTAGTGGCCAGTTGTTGTCCGGTTACTTGGAACAGTAAAAAGACCATTGATGAACACAAACTTTCTGGTAATCAAAAGTCCCTCCTGTGCCAGGACCTGGTCTTCCCAGGCAGTCTCCTGTCCTGGTACTAACCAGGCCCTTAAGGTCCACTAAGCAGTGCCAATCTTCGTTTCTATAGCCCTCGGCCTCAGGCCTGTTACATAGCTGGGGTTACAGTGGGGGGGGGGCGTCCTCTGATAACCGCGAGAGTTTGATTCTGTACTCACGTCTCTATTGCAGCTCCTCGCCAGATGGCAGCAGGTACCATTTTTACGATAGTCTTTGGTATGGTCAATAGACGGACATGCTAACCACTAGGCCAACTCGTGGTCTTTGTGATAAAAACTCACTGATAATTGTGTGAAATGCCTGCTGAAACCTGATTAACTGAAGGCAGCCATGTAGTTGAAGTAATTCAGGACTTTGCAGATATCCTCAGAACCTTGTCCTGAACTACTACTTCTTCCAGTTGCTTGCGTTAAGGGTTGCCACAGCAGATCTGTTCCGCATATTTGATTTGGCATAGGTTTTACACTGGCTGCCCTTCCTGACGCAAGCCTCCCCAGTCTATCCGGGCTTGGGACCAGCACTAAGTATGCACTGCCTTGTGCAACCCCAGTGGCTGGGTATTTTACCCAATCTACATGTCTTTGGACTGTGGGGGAAACCGGAGCACCCGGAGAAAACCCACACAGACATGGGGAGAACATGCAAACTCCATACAGAAAGGCCCCCGTCGGCCATGAAGTTCGGAACCTAAGAACCTGGAACCTAAGGACCTTGTCCTGGACATGTCTTTCAAATGGATTGAATCCATACGAATCATAAATTAAAGCTATTTGAGCAAACCAGCTTTTCTATGCTTGGATTGTTAACAAAACATGTTTTTCTTAATTATCGATTCGCGTGTTCTTTTGAGTAGTTGGACAGCATTCTTGTGAACATAGGACATCAAGTTTAGGACAAGTTCCTAAGAAGAACATTTTGCAAATTTGCAAACTTCTAAGTCTGAGTGGGTAGTTAGCACTGTCGCCTCATAGCAAGAAGGTTCTGGCTTCAAGCCCAGTGGCCGACAGGGGCCTTTCTGTGTGGAGTTTGCATGTTCTCCCCGTGTCTGCATGGGTTCCTCCGGGTGCTCAGATTTCCCCCACAGTCCAAAGACATGCAGGTTGGGTTAATTGGTGGCTCTAAATTGACCCAAGGTGTGAATGGTTGTTTGTCGACTTGTCCGGGGTGTACCCCACCTCTTGCCCATAGTCACCTGGGACAGGCTCCAGCTTGCCCATGACCCTGCACAGGATAAGCAGTTATGGATGATGGATGGATAAATCTGAGTGGGCGGAGCTAAAGGCGTTTTTGTTTGGGACATCCCAAGGAATCAGAGGAAAACAGTGTTTTGTTTGTAGGACTTGTGGTTCATGAAAGACTGAAATGTAACATCCTGTGCTATAGTGCAACCTTTGGGTTGATCAGGGTCATTATGCTCACCTGTGTAATTAGATGTTGTACTATCTATTGACTAATTTTGATGTCTCTATTCATGTGGCTTGATTCGCATACTTTCGTACTTACACTTGCTATTTTGAGCGTTCACAACGAGAAGTACGGCAACGTACCGTACACTGAGTCCCAGATGCTGTATGGTCAAAAAGTTAAGTCTGCAATGCTGGACACTTCTCATTCTCAATGGTTGCCATCTTGATTACGTAGCAGAAGTATTCTTATAACAGAGTATACACACATAAAAAGGAAACCCATATGTTTGTTTTTCTCTCGTTCCTGTTTCAGCTCCAGAAGCTGAAGCGCTCGCTTTCCTTCAGAACCAAGAGCCTCCGCAGCAAAAGCGCCGACAACTTCTTCCAGCGTCCGAGTCCCGAGGTTAGCAACAGCAGCAGCACAGGACAGCTCAGTACCATTGGGGTGTCTGTGTCTGCTCCGTCTGAATCCTGTTACATCCCGCCCCTGACTCCTCCTCCCACAATGCCGTCTGGACTTCCCCTGACCATCTGCTCGCCTTCACGTGCGCCGCGTCCACCTGACCCCACAGCACATACCTTCCTGGAGCACACGTTCAAGAAGCCGCACTTCTGCGACGTCTGCAACCATATGATTGTAGGTAAGACCATGCTAATGAGATTTTATAACTCTTTTGTTTTTTTTTTTAAATACAAAGCTCTTAAGTGTGGATGATGCATTATTAACACTTACAGAATTATCTGTTAACATGACAGTATCTTTACATCATGTAAGCTAACGAGTTTGCTGATATATTTGTCTTCTCGATTAAATTATAGAGTATAACCGTTATCCTAATCGCATCGCTACCTTGATAGCAAGCCTGGCTAGCTCCTTAACGAAAGAATCAAACATTTCATTGTGTGCTGTTGTAGGACAATAATCCACACCTGCTGACCAATCAGATTTGAGCAGTCAGTATCGATGTGTTAACGTAACCCCAGGGTTCTTGCACAGGAATTTAAACACGTCGTTTCCTGGAATACTCTACAATTTCAGAAAACTGTATATTACATAGACACGAGTGTTTTATTGGGAAATATGCCACTCGTATTTTCATAGGAGTCCATTGTTAAGTTACTATCAGCAAACATCATTCACTTGCTGTCTTTTCTATTGTTAATTTGCTCATGCTAAAATCTAGCTAATTTATTGATTGGTAATTAACTATCTAACTGCTATGAACCAGTGGATAACTTATCATTAATTAGCTCTCTAACTAACATGAACCGCGAGCTAACTTGTCTATTGTTAATTAGCCATCAGACATGAACAGCTAGCTAACTTGTCTATTGTTAATTAGCTATCAAACAAACATGAACAGCTAGCTAACTTGTCTATTGTTAATTAGCTATCAAACAAACATGAACCGCGAGCTAACTTGTCTATTGTTAATTAGCTATCAGACATGAACAGCTAGCTAACTTGTCTATTGTTAATTAGCGATCAAACAAACATGAACCGCTAGCTAACTTGTCTCTTGTTAATTAGCTATCAAACAAACATGAACCGCGAGCTAACTTGTCTATTGTTAATTAGCTATCAAACAAACATGAACCGCTAGCTAACTTGTTTATTGTTAATTAGCTATCAAACAAACATGAACTGCTAGTTAACTTGTTTATTGTTAATTAGCTATCAAACAAACATGAAATGCTAACTAACTTGTTTATTGTTAATTAGCTCTCAAATACACATGAACTGCTAGCTAACTTGTCTGTTGTTAATAGCTCTCTCACAAGCATGAACCACAAGCTAACATATCTATTGTTAATTAGCTATCTAACAAACTTTAACTGCTAGCTAACTTGTCTATTGTTAATTAGCTATCAGACAAACATGAACCGCTAGCTAACTTGTCTATTGTTAATTAGCTATCAAACAAACATGAATTGCTAGCTAACTTGTTTATTGTTAATTAGCTATCAAATACACATGAACTGCTAGCTAACTTGTTTATTGTTAATTAGCTATCAAATACACATGAACCGCTAGCTAACTTGTTTATTGTTAATTAGCTATCAAACAAACATGAAATGCTAACTAACTTGTTTATTGTTAATTAGCTCTCAAATACACATGAACTGCTAGCTAACTTGTCTGTTGTTAATAGCTCTCTCACAAGCATGAACCACAAGCTAACTTATCAATTGTTAATCAGGTATCTAACAAACTTTAACTGCTAGCTAACTTGTCTATTGTTAATTAGCTCTCTAACAAGCATGAACCACAAGCTAACGTATCATTTGTTAATTAGCTATCTAACAAACTTTAACTGCGAGCTAACTTGTCTATTGTTAATTAGCTATCTAACAAACTTTCACCTCAAGCTAACTTGTCTATTGTTAATTAGCTATCAAATACACATGAACGGCTAGCTAACTTGTCTATTGTTAATTAGCTCTCAAACAAACATGAACCGCTAGCTAACATGTCTATTATTAATTAGCTCTCTAACAAGCATGAACCACAAGCTAATGTATCTATTGTTAATTAGCTATCTAACAAACTTTAACTGCTAGCTAACTTGTTTATTGTTAATTAGCTATCTACCAAACTTTCACCTCAAGCTAACTTGTCTATTGTTAATTAGCTATCTAACAAACATGAACCGCTTGCTAACTTGTCTATTGTTAATTAGCTATCAAACAAACATGAACCGTTAGCTAACTTGTCTGTTGTTAATTAGCTATCAGACATGAACAGCTAGCTAACTTGTCTATTGTTAATTAGCTATCAAACAAACATGAACTGCTAGCTAACTTGTTTATTGTTAATTAGCTATTAAACAAACATGAACTGCTAGCTAACTTGTTTATTGTTAATTTGCTATCTAACAAACATGAACCGCTTGCTAATTTGTCTATTGTTAATTAGCTATCAAACAAACATGAACCATTAGCTAACCTGTCTATTGTTAATTAGCTATCAAACAATCATGAACCGCTAGCTAATTTGTCTATTGTTAATTAGCTATCTGACTAACATTGATAGCTAACATATATATTGTTAATTAGCTATCTAACAAACTTTAACCACGAGCTAACTTGTCTATTGTTAACTAGCTTTCTAACAAACATTATCTGATAGCTCATTTATCTATTGTAAATCTAACTTCTATTAACTACTGTACTGCCTAAATTAATTAGCTGTCAAATATCAACCACCAGCTAGCTTATGTATTGTTAATTAGCTTCCTACCTAACATTAACCTCTACCTAACTTAGCTTTTCTTCATTCGCTATCTAATACCATGTGCTAAGTTGTGTATTGTTCATTAGCTATCAAAATAACAGGTAATGCGCTACTAGCTAATGTGCCTATTGGTAGTTAGATGGCTAACATAACATGTTAGCGAACTTATCTATTGCTCATTAGTTTTCTAAGTAAACTTTAACTGTTTAACTAGCTAGCTAACTAACATTAACTGCTGTATAACTTAGCCATAGACATATAAACATAGACGCCGCATTGAGCTGGTGGCCCGTTGCTGGGATACGTCAGAGTGTCCGCCATATTGGATGTGGCAAATCTTCCCCGTAAACCAATGCAAGTAAATGGACTGAACTTCATAAAGCCCCTTTAACTCGATGCCTTTTATTCACCCATTAAGACACACACGTATATATTTGGGAAACAAACAGGCATCAAAACAACATGTATAACTTTTAATGTGATGGTTATAAATAGTGTGTGAAATACCCGTCAATATTCTGAATGACCGCCAAACTGAGTTCGGCCAGGTTCTAACATCATACCAAAACAAAATACATCACTGATTCCTTCACGTTCAGAAAGGTTAAAAACATTCATCATACGTTCAAAAACGTTCATCATAGTCACATTACATTCACATCACATTATCTCTAGCCGCTTTATCCTTCTACAGGGTCGCAGGCAAGCTGGAGCCTATCCCAGCTGACTACGGGCGAAAGGCGGGGTACACCCTGGACAAGTCGCCAGGTCATCACAGGGCTGACACATAGACACAGACAACCATTCACACTCACATTCACACCTACGGTCAATTTAGAGTCACCAGTTAACCTAACCTGCATGTCTTTGGACTGTGGGGGAAACCAGAGCACCCGGAGGAAACCCACGCGGACATGGGGAGAACATGCAAACTCCGCACAGAAAGGCCCTCGCCGGCCCCGGGGCTCGAACCCAGGACCTTCTTGCTGTGAGGCGACAGTGCTAACCACTACACCACCGTGCCGCCCCGTTCATCATAGTGTGGCACTGTATTATCTAATTCTCACTGCTTATAACTCTACACCTCCCTGGTGGAGATGAGCTGGGAAACTGAAGACTGAAGGAACAGCTCCCTCTCTGATCCTGACTGTCTGACCTGTTCTGTCCAAATCCTCCGTTCTGAAGTGTTCACTGCAGAGCATGGATGACGGAGTAGCAGAAAACCCTTCCCGTCGCACAGCTGTCTCCCAGTGCTTTTTCATGTCTTTATTTTTGGGAAACCTACATAGTATGTGAAAAGTTAGCTAAGCAACTAACAACAATCAGCGTAGTTATGAAGGAAATACTTCGTTGTTTGGAGACAGGTTTCACCGAGCGGCTATTATGCGCGAGACTTCATATTAGCTACAAAGTCAGAAAAATCTGTTCGTAAAATTACGTTATAATGACCAAATACAATGAAAAGTATTTTTCCAGTCTCGCCTGTGAAAGGTAATCCCATGTGATCTCGTTTGGACGGTAAACCTGTCGGTACAGTTAAACGCAGCACATGAATGAGGCATCTTTATTCTCGGCTACTGTCTAGACTAGGGATCGACCGATATGTTTTTTTCAGGGCCGATACCGATACCGATTATTATGGAATTGGGATGCCGATAATTATATACATTATACATTATAATTCACATGAAATTAAACATAGCACACACACTGACACAGACCTTCATATCCATGAAATGTATGTTTAATTGTAAAATTGAACATGAAATTTTGTGCAGGGAGATGCCAGCAGCATTTGTACAATAAAGTCAAACATTAGTTAGAATAAAATGAGAAATAAAATAATAATAAAATAAATATTCACCAATAAAAAAATAAATCACTCCCTACAGCTCACCATTTTCAGTGGAAAATAAATGAAAATACACTCTGGATTCTGGATAGAGAAAGTGAGAACGGAGTGTTAAAAGCTCTGGTTAAAAGGAGCGGCTGCTCCTTTAAGAGTATATCGCTTTCCGAATCAGAAGCGCTAGCGAGGAGAATCACTTGCGCAAGAATTATAAATACTAGTGGAGTACATTACAGCGCAATGTGAAGTAGCATAAGAACTTTTAAGTCAAGAGTTTAATTGATGTATTTCGTTCATTACCGTTTATCCAAGCAAGTGTGCATCCACGACACAATTAATTACTGAGCCCACAACAAGCGTCCTGACAAACTCCCTACAGTATTCCATAGCCTACTAGCACCATATCACACCTGGCGTGTTTAAATGTTCAAATAGCGCTTTATAAAGTTACCTAACATATACAAGTGCAATGCGCTTTTTGAGCACGAGTCACGTCATGAAGTTTACTCATCACCATAACAAATAGCCAGTAGGCTTGCGCTAGCCTACAGAACACAAACACTACGTTTTATTTCGTCTTCCCTTGGCCACCTCTCTGTATGGCTGTCATTCTACTGTTCGAGTAGAACTACTGACACATTCACAACGTTTCCAGACGGGGATTTAAAAATGACTGCTGCCTACGTTATGCTGGGGACTGCTTACTATGGACAACATTACATGTAGTTTCAGCGAGACTAGTCGGTTGTAGGCTAATTCAAGTGCTTCCTTCCGTAAGCTAAGTTTGCCTGGCTACACAGATGCAAATGGACAATTTTAACGAGTAGTAGATGAAGAATGTAAACATATAATGATGTTGTGCTTTTGCAACTTGTGTGTTTGTGACTTATTGCGGCAAAAGCAGCGTGTCCTTACCTTGAAGTGGGATCTGCTTCTGCCCGAGTGCCCGTACGGCCGCCTTGAAACAGTTCACAGCGTTTAGCTACGCGTGTTGATTGGCTATATCTCTTGTGCCAAACAAATCAGATGTTGTGGTGGGCGGGACCGTGTTCTTGAACTCAGAGAGGCGAGTGCAGGAAAGGACGTGCAGTGACAGTCGCATTAGGAACGAAATGGCTGCAAAAAGGCATGTTATCGGCATATCGGTGGAAATTATGGCCGATACCAATAACCCTAAAAATGCAGAATATCAGCCCGATATATCAGCCAGGCCGATTATCGGTCGACCCCTAGTCTAGACGCTATACCAGAGACGGTTGAAGATTCTCCACTTTGCCACATCCAATATGGCGGCGAGGATGACGTATGATTCTACGCAGAAGGCGGCGTCTATGTTTATATGTCTATGTAACTTGGCTATCCTTCAGTAGCTAGCCAGCTAAGTAGCAATAAACAAAACATGAACCTGTAGGTAAAGGCTAGTTTACTGACTCTAATATACTGTGTGTAGTGTAAATGTGATTTATGAAAGATATGTGACAGATTATTTTTTTTTTCTGGTAAAAGTTGGTGTTAATAGAAACATTAATGATGGAATTATCAGTGTGAATATCGTTCACTGTTTTATAAGTGTGGAAAATGTGCTATTTACCACAGACACAGTACCACAGCATGTGTTCTGTGTCTGTGGTAAAACCTCAGGCCATCTGTGTGGTGTGTGTGTGTGTGTCTATAATGTAGTTCTTTCTGGAAACTTCTTTAAAGAAGGTCAGTCGGTCTCGGTCTCGGTCTCGCTGCGTGTCCGACATAGCAGGCGGTCTTCAGCAACCACTGTGTAAATGTTCTACTTTTCCACCGAGTGTATTTGGAGCCTGGCCAGTTAAGACCACAGGGGATGTTACATAAAAGCGCCGCCTTACTGACAGAAAAAAAAACGGGTTGTAAAGCGCTCCAGAGTGAATGAATGAAATTAGCTTAGGTTTTTGAGGTTTTGAGATCACAGAGTAACAACCTGAGTCCTAGTACACATTCCGAACACGCAAAACAAGGTAACAGGTACGTACAGGTTCACGCTGTGTTCCCAATCCATGCAAAAACAGTGAAACTTTTTTAAAACGGAGGGCGTTTTCAGTTCTTCACGCAGACCCAAAATGTCATTTTTGTCCAGTCAAAATGCACAGAAAAATCTTGAAATGATGTGTAGATGTGTGGGCAGGGCTTGAAAGAACACCATGTCAACCTTTGGTCAATCAAACCTGTATAACCAACCTCCAAAATCCGTATTTCCCTTATAAAATCCGTATAAGATGCAAATTAAAATAATTTACCTAAAATTTGAATGATAATTAACAATGATGTTACTTTTTTATTCAATATTAATAAGAATAAACCTTCAGAATGAATACAAAGCTCCAATGTTTGACAAAAACACAAAGTGTCACTCTAATGTTCTGAATTGTACTCCATGACAGCTTTTTTAGCAGTCTGCACCAATACCTCACGAGGCTGCATGTCACAGCAAGTGTCTGTGTTGATCTTGCCGGAGTGCCCATTCAGAATCTTTTCAGTCGCTAGTGAAAGTCGCTCAGGTGGAAAAACGCGTTTCAAACAAAATGTTACTTCCCGGTTGGCGGGATTCTCGCAATGCGGTGTGCGCATGATCAAAAGTGGAACGAAGTCTCGCTACCACAAGATAACGCGCGATTTCATAAGACTCTTTACTGGCTGTGTGTGCTTTCTGTAGTGTACAGTACGTTTGTAAATGTTATGCGCTCTTTTATCATAGTGGGAATTGATTATAGCGCTAAATAAATATTGAAGTTTTTTTAAAGAATCCGTATAACTTTATTTGTACGCCCGTATACTACGTTTATTGAATCAAATCCGTATAAAATACGGACATTCCGTATAGGTTGACATGTATGCTGATATGGCGTGTAACGGTTTCTGTAACAGTTGCGCGATTGTCACAATTAATCTGGTTAATTCTGTTTTATGTTCTAATCTCGATTGACTGACTGCCTGGTTGTACGTGTTGATATGAATATTAAAATGTGTAATTACAGTTTTTAACCTGATAAGTGCCTCCTACACTACGTTCACACTGCAAGGCTTAATGCTCAATTCCGATTTTTTTGTGAAATCCGATTTTTTTGTGAGGTCGTTCACATTAACAAATGTATGCGACTTGTATGTGATCCTCAGTATGAACGAAAAGCGACCTAAAAGTGTTCCGCATGCGCATTGCAGGATACGACGACGTCACACGCAGTGAGCATGGCCAGTGTTTACGGAAGAAACCTAAAGTTTCCTGTGTATGACAGTAGCCAGCATGGAGTACCTGGCGATGATGCAGTTGTTGTTGCGACGGAGCCAGAACATGCACAATAGCCTGATGTTAAGGAGGAGGTTGAGAAGGAAGAGGGCAAGGGTTTTGGCTCAGGCGTTCTGCGGGGTAGTGACTGCAACCTCTGTTCAAAGGAACATCAAAGCCATGTTGTTGTAACTTTTTTGAGAGACCCGCCGCCTACTTCAGCTCAGAATAGTGACGTTTGTGGCTTGTCGATGACGTGTAAGTCGGATGAATGCGACCTGGCGGTTCAGACTGAAGTCGCATATGAAAAGAGCGGATAGGAATCGGAATTAGGACCACATATCCAAACGGCCTGGGTCGGATTTGAAAAAATCGGATCTGTGTCGTTCATATTGTCAATAAAAGATCGGATACAGGTCACATATGGGCGAAAAAATCGGATTTGAGTCACTTCAGCCTGCAGTGTGAACGTAGTGTTAGAGTCTGTGTTTCTCACAAATGTAAACTACATGCTTGAAGCCAAGATAAACAGGTAGCCAGAGGTGGACAAAGTACCCAACTTCATTAGTTACACTACCGTTCAAAAGTTTGGGGTCACCCAGACAATTTTGTGTTTTCCATGAAAAGTCACACTTTTATTTACCACCATAAGTTGTAAAATGAATAGAAAATATAGTCGAGACGTTTTTCTGGCCATTTTGAGCATTTAATCGACCCCACAAATGTGATGCTCCAGAAACTCAATCTGCTCAAAGGAAGGTCAGTTTTATAGCTTCTCTAAAGAGCTCAACTGTTTTCAGCTGTGCTAACATGATTGTACAAGGGTTTTCTAATCATCCATTAGCCTTCTGAGGCAATGAGCAAACACATTGTACCATTAGAACACTGGAGTGAGAGTTGCTGGAAATGGGCCTCTATACACCTATGGAGATATTGCACCAAAAACCAGACATTTGCAGCTAGAATAGTCATTTACCACATTAGCAATGTATAGAGTGGATTTCTGATTAGTTTAAAGTGATCTTCATTGAAAAGAACAGTGCTTTTCTTTCAAAAATAAGGACATTTCAAAGTGACCCCAAACTTTTGAACGGTAGTGTAAAGGCCTCTGCATGCTCTTGCGACAAGGCTTTCGCAGATAGCTTTTCGCAGACAGTTGTAATTTATCGTTGAGCGTGGAGTTATAGGCGTGCGCGATGTTATTCACCGGCACAACGCAAGGGGGCGCGAAGTCGCTAGGAGTAGTTGGTGGGTGTGGTTAGTGGAGTGTTTATCCTCCGGTTACTTATAACGACTAGAACTTTTTTTTTTATAATGACTAGAACTGGAGTCGTATAGATGTACGTACTTCCTCACTTCCTCGATCAACCGCTCTTCGTGCTGCTCCATCTTCGCTCGTGTTTTTAAAAATGGCGGTCGTGAAAACAAACCAAACCGGGAAAGTAGGGAAGCGGAAGTGCGTGTACAGCGGATGTAGAGTGGACCAATCAGAGCCCTCTTGTCTGCGACGCTGTCTGCGAGGCTTCTGCGGTGGTCACAATTTTTGGGAGGTGCGCGCAGAGCGTCTGCGAAGGTGGGGGGGCTACGCAGACACTGTCTGCGACACTATCTGCGAGGACTGGGTTGTCAGCATAAATTGGCCTTAAGTCAAAGTACAGATCAACACTGGTCAAATGTTACTCCGATACAAGTGAAAGTTGTACAGTCAAATTTTTACTTAAAGGTCATAGGCAACGGTGGAGACAGGTTTCACCGAGCGGCTATTATGCGCGAGACTTCATATTAGCCACAAAGTCAGAAAAATCTGTTCGTAAAATTACGTTATAATGACCAAATACAATGAAAAGTATTTTTCCAGTCTCACCTGTGAAAGGTAATCCCATGTGATCTCATTTGGACGGTAAACCTGTCGGTACAGTTAAACGCAGCACATGAATGAGGCATCTTTATTCTCGGCTACTGTCTAGACGCTATACCAGAGACGGCTGAAGAATCTCCACTTTGCCACATCCAATATGGCGGCGAGGATGACGTATGATTCTACGCAGAAGGCGGTGTCTGTGTTTATATGTCTATGACTGTCCACCTCTGCAGGGAGCACGTCACTGAGGACTGGGCTAAAGAAAGATATAGATGTGGAATTGAAAATGACATATTTGAAAAGTCAAATGAACAAGTTTATGTTAAATACACTCACCGGCCACTTTAACAGGAACTTCTTGTTGATTCTAAGATCCCTGTTCTTGGCTGCAGGAGTGGAACCCAATGTGGTCTTCTTTCTCTTGTTGGATGTTGAGATGCTTTTCTGCTCACCACGGTTGTAAAGAGTGATTATATGAGTTCCTTCCTGGCAAAAAAAGCTCATACCAGTCTGTCCATTTTCCTCTGACCTCTCTTATCAACAAGGCGTTTGTTTCCACCCAAAAAACTGTCTCCCACTCACTCGATGGTGTTTTTTGTTTTTCGCACCATTCTGTGTAAACTCTAGAGACTGTTGTGTGTGAAAACCCCAGGAGATCGGCAGTTTCTGAAATACTCAAACCAGTCCATCTGGCTCAAACCAACACCCCATGCTACATACAGTGAAAGAAAGTCACACTTTGAGATGGGTCTGTCTCAGAAACTGGGTACTGTGGGGGTCCCCCACTAAATATACTCAGTCAGTAAACTATACGGTTTTGAATGGTGATGTTGGTTTTCATTTGAAATAAAATGATGAAAGAAATGATACAGATAAAACTAAATCTTTGATGTGAATATTCAGAATTTGGCAAAAATTCTGCAAATTTGTGGAAAAATGGCGGCTTGATCTGGGACATGATAAATGGTCGACTACATCGCATTCCCTTAAAAAGGTTGTAGTCCACTGAAAAGTCTACAGTTATCACTAATTGTATTTTAAGTTGTAACTTTAGACACCTAAGGATTGGTGCGCTCGCAGAATAATCATAACCGTAATAAAACATCATGCAAAATATTTGATCACCGTTGTAACTCCGTTTTCCGCAAACCCAAAACCAATACGATCGTGTGTTTTGATCTAAATGGAAAGCCTCAGGGTCAAGGTCACGACCTCACCAAAAGTAGTAACTTAAAATCACTACGCCATATAAACATTTAGTAATAAATCTGCGATTTTGTTTTTTAAAATGAAAGCTGAAAGTTCGGTATAGAATATGTTTCTTACAGAATATGTTCCGATGGTAGCTGGTCTTGTATGAATTTCTGAGCTATAAAATGAGTTGTGGTCTATTTTTTACCATAGCGTGTTATTTGTGTGCGGGGAAGGACACGCATTAACAATTTGCATGTGTAGAATGGAATTTTCCACTCCAGCAGTTAGAAGTTGATCGCGCTTCCATTTGCGGTCTTTCTGTTACGCGGGTGATCTGTTCGGACGTTATCACTGAAAAGGTGAGTTTTGACAGTTTTATTTTGTTTTAGTCTTGCAGTATAAGGCAATAGAATGTTTCTTTTTCATCTTACTTTCATATTTTGTAGTGTTTGGGTATTTTTGGCCAATATTTTGCAACCGTGGTCAATTTAGATCGAACTTTTGATAGAATCTACGGCCAGTCATTTTGCCCCGCCCCCGCCTCGCGCTCCGTCCGGTGCGGTAGTGATGTCCCGTTGCTCGCGCGCCGCAGCAGAGACCCGCGCGACCTTCAGCCGGTACAGTCGCTGTTCTTTTACCACCGCCGTTATTCTCATCTTTCCGGTGTGTTCTTGATTTTTCCATCGTGTCCTATTTCGCCATATCAAATACCCAAACTGTATCATATTATTCATATTTAAGTGAATAATCAATTCAGTCATCATAACTTGGCATTTTTAACCCAAGCAATCAAAAAGAGTTAATGTATTCAATATTTTCACTCATCTGTGAAGGAGGGGCTTTAATTCTTCATGATGTCGTTATTTTATATGGAAATCAATTTTACAAAAGCATTTGAATTGTACTCAAAAAAATGTCCCACAGTGGAGGCCAGATAAAGCAAGATGCTATCTTTATTCTTATTAAACATGACAAAAGAAACATTGAGTGTTGGGTAAATGCAAAAAAAAAAAGTAAAATTAGAAAATTTATTTTTTGACTATAATGTCCCAAATGAGAGAGCGGTTTCTGAGACGGACCCAGATCGCAGTTTTTGATGTTTGAACATTGTGAACATTACGTCAAATACGTCTGTATGTTGATTGATTAATCTAAAGCTAATACCTGTGCGCATAGGGTATAATTAATTTAAAGGTAAGACGTTTTGCTTTTTTTTTCTGATGCTGTGTCCGGCCATGTTGATTTGACGTCACTCCGTAAACAGGGGAGGAACTCGGATTTGAAAAGAATACCCCGAGTTACCCCAAAGACACGGTGCCCATTTACTCTGTCGAAAAAGAAGGTTGAAAGTTTCAAGTTGTGCAAAAATAGTCTACTTTGTACTCCGATGGAATATGAGCAACTTTGAGGGACAGTGATTCAAATTTGGGAATGTACAATACTCTGTCGAATAGAGGTGCTCCGGTTTTGGCATTTTTACAGTATAATAAGTGAAATATTACTGCATGGACTATACACCAATCAGCCATAACATTATGACCACTGACAGGTGAAGAAGTCTAGCCTAGTAAACTAGACCCACCTGCCTAGCGGCCAAAAATATTTTTGCCTAGCGAATGGGTCTAGCCTCACACCATATAAACAAAAACACCCCGGGCATCAAATCGTGGCCGCCAATCACAACGCAAGGTTTTTGTTTGGATTCTTTGGGCGGGCTTTTGCAGGAGTGACGACAAAGCTGCGCGACGCTGGAGAAAGCACAGCAGGAAAGATGGCTATGGCTAGTGAACAGCGCGCGTTTGACTCCGCTTTGGAATCAGTTTTAGAAGAATTAGACTTGGAGTTTTCGTTGAAACATGAGCAGGAAGAGGCTCTCCGCTCATTCCTTTTCAAGAAGGACGTTTTCACTGTTTTGCCGACCGGCTATGGCAAAAGTCTGATCTACCAGCTGGCTCCGCTCGTAGCCAAAAGGATGGGGCTAGTTTGTGCAGTACGAAGAATTAATAAACAGCTTTGAAACATTACTTTTTGATTGTTTCTTATTTTCCCGTTATTTTAAATTTAAGGGAAATTATTTCACCAAACACCACTAAATAAAAACTCTCAAAAACAGTTTAAGCAAACCCTTGAAAAACACTTGGAAAAAAAATGTGTGTATGTGGTACAGACTCCAAACTTGTGGTCATTATCTCCAAACTTCTTAATATCTAGAACCTGTTTATTAATTAATACGCATTTTGAAAAATTACTTATTTCAAGGCCTCCCCCACTGCTTTCTGTCGCTCTGACTACGTCACAGTCACTGTTGCGCTGATTGGTCAGAGCGTTGGCCTATACGCACAGAGACCGTTTGAAAGACAGCGGTTTGTTCCTCCTACCCGCTTCGGAAATGTCTACGGATCGAGGCCAGACTAAATATTCACATTTAGTCTGGCTTGCCAGGCTAGAAGAAGTCAGTAACATTGATGATCTCGTTACAGTGGCACCAGTCAAGCGGTGGAATATATCAGGCAGCAAGAGAATGGTCCGCTCTTGAAGTTGATGTGTTGGAAGCAGGAAAAATGGGCGAGTGTAAAGGTCTGAGCGACTTTGACAAATCGTGATGGTTAGATGAATGGGTCTGAGCATCTCCAAAATGGCACATCTTGTGTGTGGGGTGTTCCCAGTATGTAGTGGTTAGTATCTACCAAAAGTGGTCCAAGGATCCAAAGCAGCAGTTTGTGCTACAGGAGCTCTTCTGTTCTTCTGGATCAGACCATATGGGCTAGCCTTTGTGCCCCATGCAAAATCAATGAGTCTTCGACACACATGACCCTGTCGCCGGTTCACCGGTTGTCCTTTGGATCCTGGGACCACTTTTGGTAGGTACTAACCACTGCATACTGGGAACACCCTACACACAAGATGTGCCATTTTGGAGATGCTCAGACCCGGTCACAATTTGTCAAAGTTGCTCAGATCCTTACACCAGGGCTTGACATTAAGGACTGCCCGATTGCCCGGGGCAAGTGAAACATGCATTCAGGCAAGTGGGATATGTCCCCGACATGCCCGACCAGGCAAGTTGGAATGAGCATATATTACGAAGTAGCACCACAAAAATTAGCCTTTTTGATCTTTTATTTCAGTTCCCAAAAGCGTCCCTCACTACGTATCCGCCATTACGTCTCGGCTGCTCGGTTTCATTTACTGCTTTGAAAGTTATTTTCTATACCCCCACTGTTGTAGTATGGTACGCGTACTGTTTATAGACCCCTTGCACATGACGTTACGCATCACGTGATAATTACAGCTGGGGTCAGACAGACACCGTCTTTCATGCAAGCGAGGCTTTATCTGTCTTCAGTATGGTTAATTTTTGCGCTGTTATTGCTTGTTCAAACAGAGAAATAGATAAAATGCATTACCGTCTCCCCGCTATCAAGAAAAAATGTTAACAAATAGAAGCAAATGCTTCAAGAACAGCGAGGAAATGAGCGGTTAAAGAATACGAAGAGAGGAGCTCAGCCTGAAAACTCCAGAGAAATTCACGATTGTATTTAAAATGTATTTTACAAAAATAGAAAGTCGGAAGTGACTTTGGAAGAGTTTGCTTAAGAATCGCATTCGAGTTAGCTTCTTCATGAAAGTGTTTGATTTTCTTCCAGGTGAAGCAGTTTCCTTATTCGACACAGAAAACCCAGATTGGTTTCAAACAACTCTGGCATAAAAAACTCAACAAGGAGCGACATGCGCAATAAATCCTGAAAGAAGAGAACAGATTAAGAGCAGAGAGAGCTGGAGCGTTTGTTTCTGTTATCAGAGGAACACAGTCCTGTGCAAAACGTCTCCATGGAACCAGAGTGTAGTAATGAACCCCCAGTTCGAAAGAGTTCTACACACACACACACACACACACTGAACTTTACAACAGCTGCACGCATGTGAAATGGAAATAAATCAACTAAGGCAGGAAAAAATATTTTGGATAAAATTGTTATTGTCCGTTACACACTGATCAACCTGTGTGACTCAGTTGTGCCTTTTGAAGATAGAGAATAAATGAAAAGGGAACTGAACATTAACCATTTATTGAAATTATTTTTACAAGGGTGATTATGAATGAACCCTTTATTGTCACTGTTACCAGTGAAATTGACCATCAACCTGTCCTTACAGAGGGGGAACAGGACAGGAAGATGGGATAAAAGAAAAAGAAACACAGTAGTAACATGAGGAAAGATGAGGAAAAAAAGAACCCCCCCCCCCCCCCCCCCCACTATGCTCCTATCAGGAGTACAGTGTGGGAGCATTTAAAAACCTCCGCACAAGCACACAATAACACAAGTACACTTTAAAACATGGGACTTGAGGGGGGGAAAGGGGGGAAGGAGGAGGCAATCAGGGGTGGGGGGAGGGGGTAGGAGGGGAGGGGAGGAGGTAGAGGTAACCCAGCGCAAGCAAGCAGCCGTCCGCTCCTGCAGCCATGCAAGCGGCGCTGGTCACGCACCTGCTTGTCACACTGGGGGTGAAAAACGGCGACCGCGGAAAATTGGGGAAGGAATGCAAAGAATGCGAGAGTGTCTCCCAGCAGTGACCTTCTGGGGGAAATGTTGTCCCAGCAACGGCCTTGATCGAGGCCGGTGCTGTTCAGGGAGCCGAATGTCGATAAGATAGAGATTGTTTGGTCTTTCGAACAGACACAGTCTTTACACGTCCACAGCACTCATCCATATCTGTCCATTTCGTCCATATCTGTCCATTTCTGTTCAATTCAATTCCATTTGGTCTCCGAAATACTTATTCCTTGCAAAGCTGAAAGCGTCTCCAAGATGACAACCATGTTGTGGTTCAAGTTCTATAGCCACAGTCTGAGTGCCGACAGCTTTGCCCACCACTTTAATCATATCGGGCAGCTTTGTAGGGCTTTGAACAGCTGTCACCGTTGTCTGATTTCCTCGATATACCAGGGCAATGCCTAATCCAATCAGCAAAAGTCTGGTAATCATGGTTCCGAATAGATAGATATCTCCAATGTCCTCCACAGACGTTCTGGCAGGACAGGTGGGTTCCCCCGAACCCAGAAACTGTGTCAATTTCATTAGGAGACCAGTTTATCAAATCCATGCTTTTTTAGTTTAGAAATTCAATGCTGAGAGAGTCTCTCAAAAAAAAAAAGTATAGGCAGGCGAGACGAAACAAAGAGCACAAGCAGGAAAAAAAGGAGAGGAGAGCAGAGAAATGCGACCGCCTTCCGTGAGAGCACGGAGAAAAAAAAATAGTTACTGTATGACTATAGCTACAACCGGCATGTGCCGATTCGGTTAGCGTTTATCATTATTGTACCATCCACTATGAGATAAAATGAAAATAAAATCTTACAGCATTGTTTGAAAGTCTAGAGCAAGATATTATTTCACAAATAACACTTCAGATATTGTTTTAACAATAATAAGCATCACTGTATAAATGATAGAGTGCAAATAGCTGCGTAATTAGATGTCCTGCTTATCAGACATTTGAATTCTTTTTTTTTAAAACATATGTTTATAGACATTTTGAGTTAGCTATACAGAGTGTACATTAACATACAACACGAACTTCAACAACCCCACCCATCAAGCATCTCATCCATCAAGGTCCACAGAAAGAAAAAAAACAAGAAAAATAAATAAACAAATGGAAAATAAGAAAAAGGAAGAATACATAGAGCCATAAAATCAAACACACAGTGCAACGCCACTAAAAAAAAAGAATGCACAGACAACAGAGCGACAGCACCCAGAAGATTACAGAGCCAGCGAAGAGCAATAAAATTCAAGGATCAAGGGCACAGTGCGGATCCGCGCTTTCAAGAAAATGCAAGATAAGGCCCCGGATTTCATAGAATTCACAAAGCCTGTGTTTAATAGAGAAGTTAGCTTCTCTAAAGTCAGACACAATGATAATTCTTTAAGTCAATGACTAATAAGGGGACAAGACATATATTTTTCCAATATATGGCAATAAGATGTTTTGAACGGACAAGGCAAAGATTAATCAATTCGATTTCATGCGATTTTAAGGAAAGATTTTCAGGATAGAAGCCTAAGATACAGAATTTCAGGGAGATAGGAATGGGTTTGGGCGGCACGGTGGTGTAGTGGTTAGCGCTGTCGCCTCACAGCAAGAAGGTCCTGGGTTCGAGCCCCGGGGCCGGCGAGGGCCTTTCTGTGTGGAGTTTGCATGTTCTCCCCGTGTCCGCGTGGGTTTCCTCCGGGTGCTCCAGTTTCCCCCACAGTCCAAAGACATGCAGGTTAGGTTAACTGGTGACTCTAAATTGACCGTAGGTGTGAATGGTTGTCTGTGTCTATGTGTCAGCCCTGTGATGACCTGGCGACTTGTCCAGGGTGTACCCTGCCTTTCGCCCGTAGTCAGCTGGGATAGGCTCCAGCTTGCCTGCGACCCTGTAGAACAGGATAAAGCGGCTAGAGATAGTGAGATGAGATGTTTTGAATGGACAAGGCAAAGATTAATCAATTCGATTTCATGCGATTTTAAGGAAAGATTTTCAGGATAGAAGCCTAAGATACAGAATTTCGGGGAGATAGGAATGGGTTTGGAAATTATTTGGGAAATTATATGTCATACGTCCTTCCAAGGGTGGCACGGTGGTGTAGTGGTTAGTGCTGTTGCCTCACAGCAAGAAGGTCCGGGTTCGAGCCCCGTGGCCGGCGAGGGCCTTTCTGTGCGGAGTTTGCATGTTCTCCCCGTGTTTCCTCCGGGTGCTCCGGTTTCCCCCACAGTCCAAAGACATGCAGGTTAGGTTAACTGGTGACTCTAAATTGAGCGTAGGTGTGAATGTGAGTGTGAATGGTTGTCTGTGTCTATGTGTCAGCCCTGTGATGACCTGGCAACTTGTCCAGGGTGTACCCCACCTTTCGCCCGTAGTCAGCTGGGATAGGCTCCAGCTTGCCTGCGACCCTGTAGAACAGGATAAAGTGGCTAGAGATAATGAGATGAGAAGAGAAGACAACTGACTAAGACTAGTAAGAATTCAAATGTCTCTTGTTGCAATTCACAACTATTCTATGGTTTTCCTAAAAAAAAAAGTAGTACTCAAAATATGGGGCAAGTGATAATATTGCCGAGCAGGTGGAAATTAACCCCCTCTTGCCCTCCAGGGCAAGTGGATTTAAAAATTAATGCTGAGCCTTGTACACTTGCCCATTTTTCCTGCTTCCAACACATCAACTTCAAGAACGGACTGTTCTCTCGCTGCCTGATATTAGGGATGTTAACCGATGACCGTTTGACCGATGGTTGACCGAATCAACGTCAACCGGTTAATTTTTTTTTGGTTGTCGGTTAAAAAAAAAAAATCAATCGTTTTGAAGCTGCCGATTGTGGAGCGGAGAACCTGGAATTCTGTGTTGTAAACGCTTGGGGCGTGCCATGCGGTGTAAGGACGACAGCTGACAAATCAGAAACACCCATTCAGTCATGTCCCGCCCTCCCGCCCCAGTTGAAGACAGCTGCCACTCGGCGAAAGAAAAGTGTAGACACAGGCTTTTTAGTTTACAAATTACTATCAGGGATGCAAACGGCGCGCCTTTTGGCGGATGCCGCCTTTTTCACGGCTGAATCGCGCAGATCCGATTTTTTTTTTGGGGGGGGGTGTTGGAGTGTCTGATTATAATTTCAAACTAAATTCTGTATTAAAATTACTAAATAAGCAAATGCCATTACAGTCCATAAAAAGCTGCGTTTGTCACTCCCCCTGTGCACGTTTGCGAAAGCGCAAACGTGCGCAGCTTTCTGATTTACTGTTTTCTTCTCATACTTATACTTCCTATGTTTCATGGACTGTAACGGCATTTGCTTATATACAGAATTTACTTTGATGAAATTATAATCAGACACTCCAACGCCCCCTTCTAAAAAAAAATCGGATCTGCGCGATTCAGCTGTGAAAAAGGCGGCAGCCGCCAAAAGGAGCGCCGTTCTGTTTTTTTTTAAATTATTATTAGAAGGCACATCGAGTTTAGTCCTGCCTTGGCCAGTGCATTCTGAAAGTATGTTTCGGTCTGTAGCCAACAATGCATGTTATTGCAGATCATATCTCTCCACACAAACTAAAGGCGCAGATGCCGACTTTTGGAGGGCAGGGGAGAGAATGAAATGACAGCGGTGTCTGGACGGGGAGTGACAAACGCAGCTTTTATGTCTGTGAGCCAAGTCGGTGACGGCTTCAGAGCAACTTCAATACCATGCAGTAATGGCGTGTTGATATTGGTAACGGCGTTATAACGATCGTAGCTAATTAATTAGATTACCCGGCGTTATAACAGCCTTTATTTTAACGCCGTTATTCCCATCACTGAATGTTATGTACTTCTTCTAGCACTTGACTTTATTTTCAACGCCATCATGGCCAACTGAAACTGTCTCTAAGCTGGAGCCATTTGTCCTCCGCTCCAATACAAACCCCTCGACATCAGTGCCGCGTTTGACTAAATGTTTCGCGCTGTAGAAAAGGTAATGTGAGTGGAGGGCAGCGACTGGGACTGAATGTGCGGATGCTCGCTGTTAGATTTAGAATAGATTCTAATAATTCCAGTTCTAGAATTTTAAACTCATAGGTTAACCGACTTTAACCGGCTAATGAGGCTCGGAGGTCGGTCAAGATTTTTTTTAGTTTTCGCCATCCCTACCTGATATATCCCACCACGTGACTGGCGCCATTGTCATGAGATAATCAATGTGATTCACTTCTTCACCTGTCAGCGCTGATAATGTTATGGCTGATCGGTGTACGTGTCCTATTATTAAGCTGCCATTTAAAAACACATAAACAAAACATGTTGGGGCGTGGCTGTTATAGGAAAGTCATCAACAAAGTTGATGTGTAGAAAGTAAGTCAAACTAAAAGACAGTGTTTGGTATCAAATACAGATCGATATATTTGATTAGATGTCTTAAATTTATCAATAAGTGCGATGGTGTGATGAAGCACACTTCTTTACTTTTACATCCACGAAGTTGATTATTTTCCCATAACGGCACATCCCACAGTGTTTCATTCCTCTGACACCACACGATTACAATTTTTTTTGTTTATTAAAGTTAACAACATATCATCCTTTTTATCCATTTATAGGTGCGTTTAATGTTATGGAACATTATTATCTCAACTTGAGTGTTATCATTAAAGGAGAACCGAAGGCAAATTTATTATCAAAATTCTATTTCTCTCATTTTATTAAATATCGGAATGCATTTTTGATCGCTATTTTGTCGCTGCTATAGCCAGTTATGAGTGTTTGAAATACGCTCCGTAATACAGTTAGGTCCATATACCTGTATATTTGGACACTGACACAAATTTTGTTTTTTACCTGTTTACTGAAACATATTCAGGTTCTAGTTACATAATGGACATGGACATAAAGTCCAGACTTTCAGCTTTCATTTGAGGGTATCCACATTAAAATTGGATGAAGGGTTTAGGAGTTTCAGCTCCTTAACATGTGCCACCCTGTTTTTAAAGGGACCAAAAGTAATTGGACAATTGACTCAAAGGCTATTTCATGGGCAGGTGTGGGCAATTCCTTCGTTATGTCATTCTCAATTAAGCAGATAAAAGGCCTGGAGTTGATTTGAGGTGAGGTGCTTGCATTTGGAAGATTTTGCTGTGAAGAAAACATGCGGTCAAAGGCGCTCTCCATGCAGGTGAAACAAGCCATCCTTAAGCTGCGAAAACAGAAAAAACCCATCCGAGAAATTGCTATAATATTAGGAGTGGCAAAATCTACAGTTTGGTACATCCTGAGAAAGAAAGAAAGCACTGGTGAACTCATCAATGCAAAAAGACCTGGACACCAACAGAAGTCAACAGTGGTGGATGATCGCAGAATAATTTCCATGGTGAAGAGAAACCCCTTCACAACAGCCAACCAAGTGAACAACACTCTCCAGGAGGTAGGCGTATCAATATCCAAATCTACCATAAAGAGAAGACTGCATGAAAGTAAATACAGAGGGTTCACTGCACGGTGCAAGCCACTCATAAGCCTCAAGAATAAAAAGGCTAGATTGGACTTTGCTAAAAAACATCTAAAAAAGCCAGCACAGTTCTGCAAGAACATTCTTTGGACAGATGAAACCAAGATCAACCTCTACCAGAATGATGGAAAGAAAAAAGTATGGTGAAGGCATGGTACAGCTCATGATCCAAAGCATACCACATCATCTGTAAAACACGGTGGAGGCAGTGTGATGGCTTGGGCATGCATGGCTGCCAGTGGCACTGGGTCACTAGTGTTTATTGATGATGTGACACAGGACAGAAGCAGCCGGATGAATTCTGAGGGATTCAGAGACATACTGTGTGCTCAAATCCAGCCAAACTGATTGGTCGGCGTTTCATAATACAGATGGACAATGACCCAAAACATAAAGCCAAAGCAACCCAGGGGTTTATTAAAGCAAAGAAGTGGAATATTCTTGAATGGCCAAGTCGGTCACCTGATCTCAACCCAATTGAGCATGCATTTCACTTGTTAAAGACTAAACTTCAGACAGAAAGGCCCACAAACAAACAGCAACTGAAAACCGCTGCAGTAAAGGCCTGGCAGAGCATTAAAAAGGAGGAAACACAGCGTCTGGTGATGTCCATGAGTTCAAGACTTCAGGCAGTCATTGCCAACAAAGGGTTTTCAACCAAGTATTAGAAATGAACATTTTATTTACAATTATTTAATTTGTCCAATTACTTTTGAGCCCCTGAAATGAAGGGATTGTGTTTAAAAAATGCTTTAGTTCCTCACATTTGTATGCAATCATTTTGTTCAACCCACTGAATTAAAGCTGAAAGTCTGAACTTCAACTGCATCTGAATTGTTTTGTTCACAATTCATTGTGGTAATGTACAGAACCAAAATTAGAAAAATGTTGTCTCTGTCCAAATATTTATGGACCTAACTGTATATCAGTCCACATGTCAAAGCAGTGGCCGTAAACGAGATTCGTTGAGATCTGTGCGAGACATCGTAGGACGGAAGTAAAACGTACAGCGGAAATCAAAGTGACCGACATCTGCCAACATTCCCTGTGTCCGAAATCGCTTGCTCGTTCACTGCTCCCTACTCCCTATGTAGGGAATTACTATATAGAGGACTATACAGTGAGCTCATTGGTAAAATGAAAAAAAAAAACACTTTCGGACACTAGTCCATCGTGCTGGTGTTTACGTCATTACTGTCGCACAATTAAAATGTGCCAGATCAGGCGGCTGGGTTTTCAAAATAATAAATACACGCATGTATTTTTGCAATTAATCCATATTATACTGAGCGCATTTCACACAATCAATACAAAGCACCTGCATCTTTCAGTTCTTTTTAATTCAAGGCTGAATGCTTTCTTCTTTGCCGCTGCTTTTTATTCAGTCACATTTGAGACTTTTTGATTTCTTTCAGCGTGACCGCAGTGCATGATGGGATATATTGCTTTGGTTAGTGATCATCGTTGTACACTACTTTTCGTGATGCATTGTGGGATACTTTGAATGCACTATATAGAGTGTAAGTAATCCTAACTTAGGTTTCGGACAGCACTACAAAATGGCGTCCTCGCTATATAGTGCACGATATAGTAGGGAGTAGGGAGCGATTTCAGACATGGGTTGTCAAAAGACACGCGCAGCCTCTTTCGAATGCTGATGTAATCAAGCCGGAAGTTGTGTTTGTTTTGATAGCAATCAGGAAAGTTTTTGAAAAAAAAAAAGTCGGCAGTAATCGTCATTTAAACTCATTTTTGTGCAATACTTCGTTTGGAAAACAGTTTTCAAAATGGCGGCGCTGACACTTCACATTTCGAAGTCTCGCACAAGTCTCGTGAAGATCGCGCGGATAAGCGACGCCTGCCGTGGACCAAACGAACTAAATTCAACACGGCTAAAAACCGAATAGGCTGATAAGTATAATATTTAATTGCAATTAGTTGCCAATACGAGTCACGATATAAGGTTACTAAAACCGAAAACGTAATTGAATAACACGTTAATTAAGAAATAAAGCAAGTTTAAAAATGACTTCAGTTCTCCTTTAATACTACTATTCAGCTATAAACAGATGTTTCATCACCAGCATGTTGTTTTTGACGCTCTTCGAGAACACAATTTGTAGTCAGATGTCTGAATAGCGATGTCCACAGTCTCCGTGTTAAATCCTCTGTCTGTGCACACAAGTCCAATCTGAACACAAGCCAAAGAAACGAATTTGAGCACGTGAGCCGAGTGTGAGATCATCCACCGTGACTAACAGTCAGGCACTGAGGGACTTCCGCGTAGTGAAACCACGTTTGCTTTTCAATAAAGAAGCCCACAGCAATTACACACATTGCTGCCAGATTCATTAGCACATCCGAATGTTTATTACTCACTTTTCCGCAGGACTCGCAGTCGTCCTTATTGGCGGTAGATAGAGGTGGGTAGAGTAGCCAAAAATTGTACTCAATTAAGAGTATTGTTACTTTAGAATAATATTACTCAAGTAAAAGTAAAAAGTAGTCGTCCAATTAATTACTTGAGTAAGAGTAAAAAGTACTAAGTGAAAAAACTACTCAAGTACTGAGTAACTGCTGAGTAACTTCTTTGTTTATTGATCAGGATGGCATAACAGGCAAAGATTTCATATATATTCCACACATATAAACTGTGTGTGTAGTTCTGTGTATTAACAATAACAACAAGAAGCTCAAGGCAGTCTGCACATAAACCATAACACTGTGTGTGTGTGTGTGTGTGTGTGTGTGTGTGTGTGTGTGCGCACGCATGTTCACTCCATGAAGTGACTGTTCAGCTTTAACAGCAGCTGGCTCTCAATTTTGCACTGTGAAGCTGTGACCTTTTAGCCGTGAACAGGTGAAAACAATAATAAATATTAATTAATTAAATCTTTACAAAGTAACATAATAACAAAACTACGGCAGAGCAATAGGGCCAGGGTTTTATATTTTATTTGGAAACTTCTGAGAAAAAAAACTCAGAATTTTCGAGATTAATGTCAGAAATTTCGAGAAAAAAGTCAAAAATTTCGAGAAACAATCTCAAAACTTTTGAGAAAAAAAGTCAAAATTTTCGAGAAAAAAGTCGAAATTTTTGAGAAAAAAGTCTAAATTTTTGAAAAAAAAAAGTCGAAATTTTTGAGAAAAAAAGTCGAAATTTTTGAGAAAAAAAGTTGAAATTTTTGAGAAAAAAAAGTCGAAATTTTCGAGAAAAAAAAGTCAGAAATCTGTAGAAGGCAGGCTTCCATACGGAAGTGACACTCACTTGCGGCCGGTAGACATGAATGGCAGAGACCAGAGCCATGGAATTCAGAGTTGTGACAACCGGGGTACAGGAAGTCGGTTGGTGATGTGATTCACGTAGATTCAAATACTTCTAGGCAGCGGCTTTCTGTTTGCTAGAGACTAACACAGAACCACTACATAACAAGCAAAGATTAAGTAGAAACGAATTACATTTACCTTTACCGCACTTTCTGTGTTCTACGGCCACTTCCTGGAACTAGACACATAGATCGCCATTGACATAGTTCCACTAGTTCCAGGAAGTGGCCGTAGAACACAGAAAGTGCGGTAAAGGTAAATGTAATTCGTAATTCTAACATTTCAACTTTTTTTCTCAAAAATTTCGACTTTTTTCTCGAAAATTTTGACTTTTTTCTCAAAATTTTTGACTTTTTTTCTCAAAAGTTTTGAGATTGTTTCTCGAAATTTTTGACTTTTTTCTCGAAATTTCTGACTTTAATCTCGAAAATTCTGAGTTTTTTTCTCAGAAATAAAAAAAAAATATGTATTTCTTAGTGGAACTATCGCTCTTCTGTACAAAACAATGGGTAGAGGTTACAAAGAAAAAGAAGAAAAAGGCAGTCTGCACATAAACCATAACACTGTGTGTGCGTGTGCGTGTGTGTGTGTGTGTGTGCATGTTCACGCCGTGAAGTGATTATTTGTCTACAAGTGCTTGTTCACAAAAGGAAGGGCATTAGCTTGTTAGCTTGACCGCTTGCTAGCAATCCCCACCACTGTTCAGCTTTAACAGCAGCTGAACATCACACGTAATATCTCCTCGTACGAAAAAGACTGGAAATAATCCTGTAAGATGCGATCAACGATGTTAATCCTTTCATCTCCCAGAAAGTGGTTTACTGGCTCCATCGCAGAGGAGTTAGCAAGTGGAAGTAACAAGCAAAAAGGTTGCTAACTAGCTGCCGGTGCCAAGCTTGGCTGGGTGGTGGTGGGGATTGCTAGCAAGCGGTCAAGCTAACAAGCTAATGCCCTTCCTTTTGTGAACAAGCACTTGTAGACAAGTAATAAAACAAATCTCACAGAAAAAAAACACCTAAAGTCTTCACAAATCTCTCTAATCCACAACAAATACAGTAGCTTGAAAAATGGAGATTTCACAAACGATATGTTACGTGTTTTGTTATTTAGTAAGTTTTCACCAGTCATCCATTCCCAGTTTTTGACCAGAGCCGTGTACAACTGTAACGCTATTGAGGAGCTGACATTAGGCGAGCAACCTTATTTTCATGAGCATTTTTTGGTTTCTCATCAATAAAAAGTGATTGTTAGGGTAGTTTTATTTCTTGGTTCTCTGGTGTGTGTGAGTGTGTGTGTGTGTGTGTGTGTGTGTGTGTGTGTTATCTTGCCATCTGAGGCCGCAGTGCGTCAATACTTTTCCACAAAACAATGTATTTTACAGTTATTTATGACGTTACAACAGGGCTAACGTCTGCCTATGTAGACAGCCAAAAGCACACAGCCTACTGACCGCCAAAAGCTCACAGCCTACGTTTTATAAGCTGAAACGTCCACTGGTTTGGGGAGACACATTGTGACACCGCATAACATCTCATCTCATCTCATTATCTCTAGCCACTTTACCCTGTCCTACAGGGTCGCAGGCAAGCTGGAGCCTATCCCAGCTGACTACGGGCGAAAGGCGGGGTACACCCTGGACAAGTCGCCAGGTCATCACAGGGCTGACACATAGACACAGACAACCATTCACACTCACATTCACACCTACGCTCAATTTAGAGTCACCAGTTAACCTGCATGTCTTTGGACTGTGGGGGAAACCGGAGCACCCGGAGGAAACCCACGCGGACACGGGGAGAACATGCAAACTCCGCACAGAAAGGCCCTCGCCGGCCGCTGGGCTCGAACCCGGACCTTCTTGCTGTGAGGCGACAGCGCTAACCACTACACCACTGTGCCGCCACCGCATAACATAACTATTATTTTTTGTTGTTTGGAGAGTGAACATGGTTTGTATGTGTGGCCAGGGGTGTGCCTCTTCGGCTTGATGAGAAACGCTGGCCGCTGTCTCTGCCATTTTTCTTCTGCTTCCTTGCTCTTTTCCACCTGGACTGCTCTTGCCGCGGGAATTTTGTGTGCGGGCGCGCGCGGCGGCTTGGCTCTGTTTGATTGGCGAAACGGAGTTAAACCATAGCTCCTCCCACTATGGCTCTGGCTGCTCCATTTGATCGGTGAGATGCGGTCATGTGACAGAGCCTCTGCTGGAAGTCTCGACAAAGCATAAACAAACAGACCACGCATCGCACGGATCGATAAAAATAAAGTAGCGAGTAACGAGCAGAATATAGCCCAGTGTAACGGAGTAAAAGTACCGCTTCTTCTTCACAAATATACTCGAGTAAAAGTAAAAAGTATGCTGCATTAAAACTACTCTTACAAGTACAATTCATCCAAAAAGTTACTCAAGTAAATGTAACGGAGTAAATGTAGCGCGTTACTCCCCACCTCTGGCGGTAGATGAGTTCTTCGTGCAGGTTCAGCTGCAGAGACACGTGCGCGCTGTCTCGAACACGTGCGTGAATAATATCCAGTCGGCTATGTGATATAAAATTCCGCCTTTAATGGAAAAACTGGCGGATGTACAAGTCTGTCACATTTGATGAAGGAGTTCTCAGGTGGAGTCTGGGAGCTGAACACCGGATGGATGTAGGATCAGTGCAGATGTTCATCTGTAAGAAGGAAAAAGACAGATAGAGAGAGAGAGGAAATGAGAAACATTTATAAATAAATACACAAGACCGTCAATGACGGTGTAGCTCACACCGGCCCCGTCTAGTCCAGAAGGAACGATCTAAAGTGGGCCACCTTGCACAATAAATGTTGCAGGCTATACACACTATAGAAGCTACGTAGATAGGAATATCGACCTATTTGCCAGAAAGAATCCAAAACAGTGAGGAACTGACCGATTTTTATTGAACTGCTCATTAAGGATTAATTTGTCCAAACAATTGTAATTAAGCAAATCTGGGGAGAAGTTACAGTGCTGAGCGTAAATGAGTGCACCCCGTTTGAAAAGTACCATTTTAAACAATCTCTCAATGAACACAAACAATTTCCAAAATGTTGAAAAGACAAAGTTTAATATAACATCTGTTTAACTTATAACGGGAAAGTAAGGTTAATAATATAACTTAGATTACACATTTTTCAGTTTTACTCAAATCAGGGTGGTGCAAAAATGAGTACACCCCACAACAAAAACTACATCATCTAGTACTTTGTATGGCCTCCATGATTTTTAATGACAGCGCCAAGTCTTCTAGGCATGGAATGAACAAGTTGGCGACATTTTGCAACATCAATCTTTTTCCATTCTTCAACAACGACCTCTTTTAGTGACTGGATGGAGAGTGATGCTCAACTGGTCTCTTCAGAATTCCCCAAAGAAAATCATTTCTTTCCACCACAAAGGTGAAGGCTACAAGAAGATCAGCAAAGCTTTACTTATCAGTCAGAATACTGTCGCAAAAGTGGTACAAAAATTTAAGAAAGATGGAACTGCAACCGTCTCTCAGAGACGTCCAGGTCGTCCACGGAAGTTAACACCTCGACAGGAGCGTCTTCTGATGAGGAGGGTTGAAGAAAATCGACATGCAAGTTCACTGCAGTTATCTAAAGAAGTAGAAAGCCAAACTGGGGTGACTATTTCCCGCGACACAATACGGTGTACGCTGCAGAGGAATGGAATGCATGGATGCCCTTTCTCAACGTCGACGAAGTATACAACGGAACCCCGAAGATTTTCAGCTGACGAGCTGTAAAAGCAAAAGGAACAGAACTGTTTCCTCCGCGCTGTCTTCGGATAACAGATGGTGCACTTCAGTCGCCAAGCAAGAGCGATCTCAAGTAAGGCTGGCATCTGGGCAATTGTTAGTCTTGGTTGTGGCTAGTTAATGTGAAGAGAGTTGTTTATTTGAATTCATTCATGGTTTAAATGTACGCATTTTGATTCACGTGAAAGTCGGTCTTGGACCGCGTGTTGTTTGATTTGCTTTGTTTACTATCTGTATTTAGTTAGATCGTGCATGCGCGCTCTCTCTCTCACTCTCTTTTTAACTCTCTCCATCATACTACACTCCTCAACATTGGGATTTCAGGAGTAGCTAAGGGTTGAGTAGAAGTTGGGTTTGAGGCCTAGCCGAGACTAGTTTTTAAACTACAGATCCTTTGTCTCTCTCTCTCTCTCCCTCGCGTGCTCTCCTTGTTGACCATCCCCCTCTAGGCGAGGCCTAGCACACGGCTCGCGCATTCCATTCTCATTCCATACACACACACTCACACACACCTACTCATACACACACTCTCACACAGACACACACAAACACGTGATTTCCCTCTCACCTTTTAACATCCACTCGCCCATACACTGTAAACTTGCATATAGCTTATTGCTTCTGATCACCATTAGTGCCTTAGTTATCATCATATACACTACTGATTCTTATTTGTATACATTGTATCACCATTTATATTGAATTATTCCTTGGCTGTTATTGTTACTATATCTGATCAGTATTAGTTTGCTAATTCATGTCAGCTATTTCAGTAAATGGTATCTTTGGAATAAACTGTGTCCTGTCTATTGCTACAACATCCACTGAGTGCCAACCTCTACCAAACAAGTATTCTAATTGCCTTCGCCCATTTGGTTGTTATATGACTGTTATAGATCTAGGGTAAACGTATTACATTAGAGCTACAATACTCACTCAAGCTATCGAAACATCACCACTAAGTTATTCCATTGATTTTAATAGTGTAGCTATAAACTATTAGACACTTGAATTAACGATTAATGAATTTATGAGACTGATCCCTTTTTACATGAGATTGATTCGATAAGCCTATTGCACCTACACTTTGATATTTTTCAAGATATTTACAGCCCCGATTCCAAAAAAGTTGGGACAAAGTACAAATTGTAAATAAAAACGGAATGCAATGATGTGGAAGTTTCAAAATTCCATATTTTATTCAGAATAGAACAATCAAATGTTTAAACTGAGAAAATGTATCATTTAAAGAGAAAAATTAGGTGATTTTAAATTTCATGACAACACCACATATCAAAAAAGTTGGGACAAGGCCATGTTTCCCACTGTGAGACATCCCCTTTTCTCTTTACAACAGTCTGTAAACGTCTGGGGACTGAGGAGACAAGTTGCTCAAGTTTAGGGATAGGAATGTTAACCCATTCTTGTCTAATGTAGGATTCTAGTTGCTCAACTGTCTTAGGTCATTTTTGTCGTATCTTCCGTTTTATGATGCGCCAAATGTTTTCTATGGGTGAAAGATCTGGACTGCAGGCTGGCCAGTTCAGTACCCGGACCCTTCTTCTACACAGCCATGATGCTGTAATTGATGCAGTATGTGGTTTGGCATTGTCATGTTGGAAAATGCAAGGTCTTCCCTGAAAGAGACGTCGTCTGGATGGGAGCACATGTTGCTCTAGAACCTGGATATACCTTTCAGCATTGATGGTGTCTTTCCAGATGTGTAAGCTGCCCATGCCACACGCACTAATGCAACCCCATACCATCAGAGATGCAGGCTTCTGAACTGAGTGCTGATAACAACTTGGGTCGTCCTTCTCCTCTTTAGTCCGAATGACACGGCATCCCTGATTTCCTTAAAGAACTTCAAATTTTGATTCGTCTGACCACAGAACAGTTTTCCACTTTGCCACAGTCCATTTTAAATGAGCCTTGGCCCAGAGAAGACGTGTGCGCTTCTGGATCATGTTTAGATACGGCTTCTTCTTTGAACTATAGAGTTTTAGCTGGCAACGGCGGATGGCACGGTGAATTGTGTTCACAGATAATGTTCTCTGGAAATATTCCTGAGCCCATTTTGTGATTTCCAATACAGAAGCATGCCGGTATGTGACGCAGTGCCGTCTAAGGGCCCGAAGATCACGGGCACCCGGTATGGTTTTCCGGCCTTGACCCTTACGCACAGAGATTCTTCCAGATTCTCTGAATCTTTTGATGATATTATGCACTGTAGATGATGATATGTTCAAACTCTTTGCAATTTTACACTGTCGAACTCCTTTCTGATATTGCTCCACTATTTGTTGGCGCAGAATTAGGGGGATTGGTGATCCTCTTCCCATCTTTACTTCTGAGAGCCGCTGCCACTCCAAGATGCTCTTTTTATACCCAGTCATGTTAATGACCTATTGCCAATTGACCTAATGAGTTGCAATTTGGTCCTCCAGCTGTTCCTTTTTTGTACCTTTAACTTTTCCAGCCTCTTATTGCCCCTGTCCCAACTTTTTTGAGATGTGTTGCTGTCATGAAATTTCAAATGAGCCAATATTTGGCATGAAATTTCAAAATGTCTCACTTTTGACATTTGATATGTTGTCTATGTTCTATTGTGAATACAATATCAGTTTTTGAGATTTGTAAATTATTGCATTCCGTTTTTATTTACAATTTGTACTTTGTCCCAACTTTTTTGGAATCGGAGTTGTAGATGGACGTTGGCAGGCACATAGATGGTTGTATACTGAATACAAAGTTTGAAAAATTAGTAAAAACAAAGTATGCAAAGTAGTCTTTAATTCATATTAATTATGCTAATTAGGTAAAAACGTTAAATCAGAAAACTCACTAGAAAGGTCATAATCTTTTATTTCTAATCCCCTCTTTGTGCTCTGTAGGCCTTTGCATTTCTCAAAAGTAGGGCCTACTGGTGTTTATATGAAAGAATATAAATGATTATTTTGATTAATATTCACAGCTTTCAAGGCGAACTTTGAAAAAAACTGTCTGATCCACATCCAATAAACAATTCACATTAACTGAATTGAGTGACAGTCGCGTTTCTGACTTCCGGTTTTTTAAAATCCTCATTCCGACCACTAAGATCTCAATATTTTTCATCAAAACAACTCCAGTTCTATTCTAAAATAGTTATTTATTTACATGAATCCGTTTGATTTGAAAAATAAGTAGGTAAAGCTATGAAAACTCACTTCAAAGTCTCCCGTGAATCAGAACATCAAAACTAGCTGACGGAAAATTTTGCTGAATCCTTCATCAGAAACAGCGAGAGCTGTTTTAGAGAACATTCCAATAAAAAAGTTATCGGATTGATTAGGGATCGACCGATATGTTTTTTTCAGGGCCGATACCGATACCGATTATTATGGAATTGGGATGCCGATAACTGATATGTGCAACCGATAAATGTAAACATTATAATTCACATGAAATTAAACATAGCACACACACTGACACAGACCTTCATATCCATGAAATGTATGTTTAATTGTAAAATTGAACATGAAATTTTGTGCAGGGAGATGCCAGCAGCATTTGTACAATAAAGTCAAACATTAGTTAGAATAAAATGAGAAATACAATAATAATAAAATAAATATTCACCAATAAAAAAAATAAATCACTCCCTACTATATTACAGCTCACCATTTTCAGTGGAAAATAAATGAAAATACACTCTGGATTCTTTTACACTAAGAACTAAGTAAGACTTACCAACTTCAAGTAGTTTTTAAATAACAAACCAAGTGTAGGGAGCTGCCTGCAGCATTTTTTAAAAAGTAAAATCAAACATACAGTAAAGTAGGCTATCACTCCCTATTAGGAGCGGCTGCTCCTTTAAGAGTATATCGCTTTCCGAATCAGAAGCGCTAGCGAGGAGAATCACTTGCGCAAGAATTATAAATACTAGTCACATCTGGCTTGTTTAAATGTTCAAATAGCGCTTTATAAAGTTACCTAACATATACAAGTGCAATGCGCTTTTTGAGCACGAGTCACGTCATGAAGTTTACTCATCACCATAACAAATAGCCAGTAGGCTTGCGCTGGCCTACAGAACACAAACACGACGTTTTATTTCGTCTTCCCTTGACCACCTCTCTGTATGGCTGCCATTCTACTGTTCGAGTAGAACTACTGACACATTCACAACGTTTCCAGACGGGGATTTAAAAATGACTGCAGCCTACGTTATGCTGTTTCAGCGAGACTAGTTGGTTGTAGGCTAATTCAAGTGCTTCCTTCCGTAAGCTAAGTTTGCCTGGCTACACAGATGCAAATGGACAATTTTAACGAGTAGTAGATGAAGAATGTAAACATATAATGATGTTGTGCTTTTGCAACTTGTGTGTTTGTGACTTATTGCGGCAAAAGCAGCGCGTCCTTACCTTGATATGGGCGCCTTGAAACAGTTCACAGCGTTTAGCTACACGTGTCGATTGGCTATATCTCTTGTGCCAAACAAATCAGATGTTGTGGTGGGTGGGACCGTGTTCTTGAACTCAGATAGGCGAGTGCAGGAAAGGACGTGCAGTGACAGTCGCGTTAGGAACGAAATGGCTGCAAAAAGGCACGTTATCGGCATATCGGTTGAAATTATGGCCGATACTGATAACCCTAAAAATGCAGAATATCGGCCCGGTATATCGGCCAGGCCGATTATTGGTCGACCCCTAGGATTGATATTCACGAGTAATCCAGTGGGAAACTGATCAGGAGAGAGAGAGAGAGCCTGAGCACTTTCCCGTGACTCAAAAAGAAAAGCACTGGCAGTTTCCTGACGTCACGCGAGCAGTTTTTACTCTGTTGTAGCGACTTCAACCTGCCGTTACTCCCAAAGTACCGAACAGATCTTAACCAGATACATTTCTTTGGAAAGCAGAGATTATAAGCTTTTTAATGACAGTATTCACAATGGAAAATATTCAAGAGTTAAGCAATGATCGATTTGCAAATTTAGATGAGTGTCTGCATGGACAGTTTTCACAGCACAGCCAGCGAGCGTCTGATATGCTGACTGCATTATGCAATATTGACCCACGCCAACTGGAAGATCTTGCTGAAGATGGGCGGACTTGGCAACAGACTGTCAAACAAGAGGTTCTGAAACTAGAGAATGCGAGATGTGACAGGAAAGATCACATTCAAATGGCGAGACACCAGTGTTGCCAAGATCCCACCAGCAACATGGACATGCCCCACAGCTGCAACATCTGCCAGATGTCCTTCCAAACTAGCCCAGCAAGAAGGGCTGGGTTCGAGCCCCGTGGCCGGCGAGGGCCTTTCTGTGTGGAGTTTGCATGTTCTCCCCGTGTCTGCGTGGGTTTCCTCCGGGTGCTCCGGTTTCCCCCACAGTCCAAAAACATGCAGGTTAGGTTAATATGGGACGGCCTTGGGCTGAGGTGCCCTTGAGCGAGGCACCGAACTCCCAACTGCTCCCCGGGTGCTGTTAGCGTGGCTGCCCACTGCTCTGGGTATGTGTGTGTTCACTGCTTCAGATGGGTTAAATGCAGGGAGGAAATTTCGCAAGTGTGTGATGAATAAAGTTGTGCTTTCTTTCTTTCTTTCTTTCTTTCTTTCTTTCTTTCTTTCTTTCTTTCTTTCTTTCTTTCTCATTTACGCTGAGCACTATATACACAGGATACATCTTGTACCCCTGGATCCTGCAACTGATATACATGTTATCATGGCCTGTCTATAAAATTAAAGAGGTGTATGTAGTGTGTGCATCATACAGGGATGAGAATTTTCCGCGGATCTGCGGAATTCCGAGTTTTTCCCGCTGAAAATGTCATTTTTGTGAAACGTCTAAATCCGTTGAGAAAATTTCGGGGGGTCGACGCGAGGCGAGGCTTGTGGTGGCACAAGCAGGCAGGACCGACCGACCGCCCGCCAGCATCTTTCGGCAACGCTCATCGCAAAATTAGTTGCAGCTGTGATAACGGAAATCGTCATTGCTTTCTTCAATATTTATGCTAACGACAACTCACGACGATTTCCAGTAACGTTTTGGCGCTAGTTTCATCTCACTTCTACAATTCGCGGAGAAACAAGCTATACGTACACGGTTTTGATCACTTCTGAAGTCCTAGTTATTTTGGTTAGTTTTCAAAGTTACTTCGCCAATATGGCGAAAGTTTTGGACCGCAAAAATGAGGATCGTGCCAGGGAAATCGATAAATCGAACGGGATAAAGAACTGTTTCCGATGGGCATGGCTCGATAGTAGCGTTACCGTGCAGATAGGGACACAAACTGTGACGACGTGCCTGATGGAACATATCCGAAAAGTGGACGTGCCGGGAAAGGTTCTGTGTATTCTGTGCTCAGATATGATCAATTATGGAAACAGAGGAGCTAGAAACATCCAGGAGCACATCGAAACAAAAAAGCACAAAGGTACGTTTTATTTAAATTATCAAAGATAGAGTCAGGAGGAATCTAATATATCCTTACGGTTACCTCCATTATCGCTCACGATATATATATATATATATATATATATATATATATATATATACAGTGGGGAAAACAAGTATTTGATCCCTTGCTGATTTTGTTGGTTTACCCACTAAGAAAGACTCGATCAGTCTGTAATATTAATGGTAGGTGTATTCTAACATGTGGAGACAGAATATCAAAAAGAAAATCCAGAAAATAACTTTTAAATATCTATATTAATTTATTTGTATTTTATTGAGAAAAAGAAGTATTTGATCCCCTAGTAACCATCAAGAGTTCTTGTTAATACAGACAAGTTAGACTCTCCAAATTACCTTGTCACCTAAATTGAAGACACCTGATATCACTAATGACTTGTATAAAAGCCACCTGGCCACAGAATCAATCAGTTTGTCAGACTCCAAACTCTCCAACATGGGAAAGACTAAAGAGCTTTCTGTGGATTTAAGGGAGAAGATTGTAGACCTGCACAAGACCGGTATGGGCTACAAAACCATTAGCAAGAAGCTGGGCGTTAAGGTGACAACTGTTGGTGCAATTGTGCGCAAGTACAAGACTCACAACATGATCATCAATCGACCTAGGTCTGGGGCTCCAAACAAGATCTCACCTCGTGGGGTTTCCAGGATCATGAGAACGGTGAGAAATAGACCTAATACAACACGGGCAGAGTTAGTGGATGATCTTAAAGCAGCTGGGATCACAGTCACCAAGCAAACAGTTGGTAACACTTTACACCGCAATGGTCTAACATCTTGCAGTGCTCGCAAAGTACCCCTGCTTAAGAAAGCACATGTGCAGGCCCGCCTGAACTTTGCCAGTGAACATCTGAATGACTTGGAGAGTGACTGGGAGAAGGTGTTATGGTCAGATGAGACCAAAATTGAGTTCTTTGGCATCAATTCAACCCGTCGTGTCTGGAGGGAGAGACATGCTGCTTATGACCCCAAGAACACCATCCCCACTGTCAAGCATGGAGGTGGTAACATTATGCTTTGGGGGTGTTTTTCTGTACAGGGCACAGGGCTACTTCACCATATCAATGGGAGGATGGACGGAGCCATGTACCGTAAAATCCTAAGTGAAAACCTCCTTCCCTCTGCCAGGAAGCTTAAAATGGGTCGTGGATGGGTCTTCCAGCAGGATAATGACCCAAAGCATACAGCCAAGGCAACCAAGGAATGGCTGAAGAAGAAACCAGGGATGTGATTTTTCCGCGAATTCGCGGAATTCCGCTTTTTTCACCTCAAAACTTGAAAAAAAAAATGGTTCCGATTTTTCCCTCAAATCTACATTCGTATCCTATTCGTTCCGACTTTGTTTGAAAGATGGAAGCCTCGGATTTGCATCTTTACGCCTCGATCACGGAGGCTGCCATCTTTCAACTCTTTGTTTGAAGCGAGCGCATTCATTGGTTGTTACAGAGCGATGGGCCAATCATGTACCTCGTTTCATCTCATTGACGCAATTGCGTCATTTACGCAATTACGTCATTGAGATGAAACGAGGTACGTGATTGGCCCATTGCTCTGTAACAACCAATGAACGCGCTTGTTAGATAGCTGTACGTAAGCTCGCTTCAAACAGAGTTGAAAGATGGCAGCCTCCGTGATCGAGCGTAAAGATGCAAATCGAGTTAAAGAAATCGACAGAATAGTGAAAAACAAGTTCCGCTGGGAATGGTTGGAGAAAGAGGTTGCTACAGACGTTGGACATGAGACTGTGAGACATTTGTTCAGCGATTTCGTTCTTTGGGGAGAGGGCAGAGGTCTCTGGCTGTCAAGTTTGGGGATACTGGGACCTCCCCTGCCCGAGCTACGAGCGTCCAAAGTCGGGTTGGAGCCCGGGATAGAAACGAAACCTAAGCGGAGCGCCGCGGCTCGCCTCGGGGCGAATTACGTCCCAAGGCGCGGGGCTAGCGGGCCCTGCCGCGCTGGATCTTTGGGGTGTGTGTGTGAGTGAGAGAGAGTGAGAGTGTGTGTGTGAGAGAGAGTGTGTGTGTGTGTGTGTGTGTGTGTGTGTGTGCGAGTGAGAGAGAGCGCACGAGCGAGTGAGAGCGCAAGAGAGAGTGCGTGCGAGTGAGAGAGAGAGTGAGCGAGAGTGTGCGTGTGTGTGTGTGTCAGAGTTGCATGTTGACCATTAAATTGGCTTGAATTTGTTAATCATGACAAGTTTTTTCTTGTGTGTTTGCTTGCCATTTTAGTACAATTTTTAAGTCAGAAAACCCCCAAAACCCAGGAGCTTCGGGGGGCTTCCCCCCTTGTCCCCCCACCAGGGCGCTGCCATGGACCAGCTGGGGGCCTGTGGCCCCCAGACCCCCGGCTAAAATTTTCAGATAATTTCACCAGCCCCAAATCACATCCCTGAGAAACATATCAAGGTCATGGAGTGGCCCAGCCAGTCTCCGGACCTGAATCCTATAGAAACTCTATGGAGAGAGCTGAAGCTCAGAGTTGCCAAGCGACAGCCACGGAATCTTGATGATTTAGAGGTCATTTGCAAAGAAGAGTGGACCAAAATTCCTCCTAATATGTGCAGAAACCTGGTCATCAACTACAAAAAACGTCTGACCTCTGTGCTTGCTAATAAGGGGTTTGCCACAAAGTACTAAGTCCTTTTGGCAAGAGGGTTCAAATACTTATTTTCCTCAATAAAATGCAAATCTCAATTAATACAAATTCTTTAATGTCGATTTCTTGATTTTCTTTGTGATATTCTGTCTCAGCATGTTAGACTACACCTAACATTAATATTACAGACTGATCGAGTCTTTCTTAGTGGGTAAACCAACAAAATCAGCAAGGGATCAAATACTTGTTTTCCCCACTGTGTATATATATATATATATATATATATATATATATATATATATATATATATATATATATTATGTGGGAAAGTTGGCAGACATTTCAGAGTTTTTTTAAATGTCCCATTCTCATCCCTGATCATAAAGGCACAATCAGCTCTGATTTCTACACATATCGTGTATCCCATCCAGTAATATTCCTCAACATACATCTGACTATGAATTTTATCCAGACCCAATAGTAGTTAAGTGTGTGTGTGTGTGTGATGTTTGACGGACGGGGAATGAGACAGCTTGTTAATGAGCTCAGGCTGTTAATAGGGACGGACTCAGGGCCAGCACAGATGCTATAAAGTGAAAGAGTGTGAGAGAGGAAGAGAAGAACACGCAAAGCTAATTCATAAATAATCCACATAGATAATAAGAACAAAAAGCCATGCAAAATTAACATCAGTCCAAGATTCAAGAACTTGATTGCAGTGGGAAATAAAATAAACATTAGTAAATAAAGTAGCGACGATGTTTAAAAATGTGCAGAATTGAAATAACAGTATGGCACAAGTACAGATTACAATATCTTAAGCAGTGTTCTTTTTTTAAATGTTTTTTTTTTTTTATTAATACGTCCATCTTTGTTCACGTTCCTGAGCTTTCGAACCGAATTCAGTGCTGTTACTTACACTTTGGCCCCGATTTCAGAAAATCCTAAATAAAGCACTCTAATTAGTCTGTGTAATCAGATGAACTCATGTCATGTGTGAAGCAGGAGGAGGAAACACGCTGTAACGGAGGTTTTTATATGTCAAGATCGGATCACAAAAAGAGTCTCGGAATAGAACAGACCAAGACTTCAGACTTCAGTGTGTGTGATTATGCTTCGGGTATAATAGAACTATATACATATAAGATATAATATAATATTTTTAGAATATTATATCTCATCTCATTATCTGTAGCCGCTTTATCCTGTTCTGCAGGGTCGCAGGCAAGCTGGATCCTATCCCAGCTGACTACGGGCGAAAGGCGGGGTACACCCTGGACAAGTCGCCAGGTCATCACAGGGCTGACACATAGACACAGACAACCATTCACACTCACATTCACACCTACGCTCAATTTAGAGTCACCAGTTAACCTAACCTGCATGTCTTTGGACTGTGGGGGAAACCGGAGCACCCGGAGGAAACCCACGCGGACACGGGGAGAACATGCAAACTCCGCACAGAAAGGCCCTCGCCGGCCACGGGGCTCGAACCCGGACCTTCTTGCTGTGAGGCGACAGCGCTAACCACTACACCACCGTGCCGCCCCGTTTTCGGTTTTAGTAACCTTATATCGTGACTCGTATTGGCTACTAATTGCAATTAAATATTATACTTTTCGGCCTATTTGGTTTTTAGCCATGTTGAATTTTGTTCGTTTGGTCCACGGCAGGCGTCGCTTATCCGCGCGATCTTCACGAGACTTGTGCGAGACTTCGAAACGTGACGTGTCAGTGCTGCCATTTTTGAAAACTGTTTTCCAACTGAAATATTGCACAAAAACGAGTTTAATTGACGATTACTGCCTACTTTTTATATTTAAAAAAAAAAAAATATTTTTGAGAGTTAAAATCGACCGCAAAGTTAGCATTTGAGCTGCCCTGCTGAGCCAGCCAGCCCTGAGTGCGTGATGTCACTGCGGTAACCGGTTTTAAGGCCGAGGCCTTTTACAGCTATAGACCAAAGTCATATAAATAAAAATTTATGGTGAACGTAAGAAATAGCGTTACCGACTTGCTCAACTAAGACTGATTTGACTTCATTGATTGTGGGTTGACTCTCATTAAAACAGGATAGGTGTGTTAACTTATGCAACATACATGCACATGCATGCATTTTCACTGATAAACCGTAAAAGGCTAATTAAATAATCAGATGAACTGAGACAATCACATTCTGAAGCAAATTAAATAATCTTATACCGCTAACTTAAACACACAATACAAGTTACAGGTATTAATCTAAATGCAGGTCAACAACGAGTGTTGTTGTTTTGTGTCCAAATGAGAGTCGCATCTTAGCCGTCTGTGTTCTCGCTTCTTGAAGGCCGACCTTGTGGCCGATTATTTTGAAACAATCTGACTTTCAGCTGTTCGTTCAGTTCTCTGTTCATTCACTTCTTCCATATAAGGGCGAGATATTGCTGCTGAGGCAAGTATATCCAGCGGAGAAATCAGACGACTGGTCCACTCGTTCTCCATTTTCTCCATACTGAGTACTCCGCCATTACTGCTCGGCTCAGGCAATTACTAAAACACGGGACGGGACATCACCGGTTTTAGCAACAACTGCGGGGAGGTCACTGCCCGACCGATAATATGTCACATCACGTTCCGTCCCGGGTTTTAGCAACAACCCTCGGCTCACATTTCGGGAGAACTGGTGCAACTGAACTTAATTTCCTTTTCCTGTAGTTTTCTTTTCCTTTAATTGTTGGTACTGCACCCTCTTTCAATACGGGCTTATAGCCGACGCTCCTCAACAGATCAGAGGTCTCGTACGAGTCTTCAGTAAAATGTGTAGAGCAGAGGAGAGACCACTTCAGAGACCACGCAAAATGCATCCAAGTCTTTGCAGCTTGACTTTGGTCGTGAGAGGTTGTGTAAAATGTCTGAAAGCGATAGCGATTTTGAAGTAGGAACTCTCCAAATTGAATATCGAGAGGTGAAACCATACAGTGGGGCAAAAAAGTATTTAGTCAGCCACCAATTGTGCAAGTTCTCCCACTTAAAAAGATGAGAGGCCTGTAATTTTCATCATAGGTACACTTCAACTATGAGAGACAAAATGGGGGGGAAAGAATCCAGGAAATCACATTGTAGGATTTTTAATGAATTAATTGGTAAATTCCTCGGTAAAATAAGTATTTGGTCACCTACAAACAAGCAAGATTTCTGGCTCTCACAGACCTGTAACAACTTCTTTCAGAGGCTCCTCTGTCCTCCACTCGTTACCTGTATTAATGGCACCTGTTTGAATTCGTTATCAGTATAAAAGACACCTGTCCACAACCTCAAACTCCACTATGGCCAAGACCAAAGAGCTGTCAAAGGACACCAGAAACAAAATTGTAGACCTGCACCAGGCTGGGAAGACTGAATCTGCAATAGGTAAGCAGCTTGGTGTGAAGAAATCAACTGTGGGAGCAATTATTAGAAAATGGAAGACATACAAGACCACTGATAATCTCCCTCGATCTGGGGCTCCATGCAAGATCTCACCCCGTGGGGTCAAAATGATCACAAGAACGGTGAGCAAAAATCCCAGAACCACACGGGGGGACCTAGTGAATGACCTGCAGAGAGCTGGGACCAAAGTAACAAAGGCTACCATCAGTAACACACTACGCCGCCAGGGACTCAAATCCTGCAGTGCCAGACGTGTCCCCCTGCTTAAGCCAGTACATGTCCAGGCCCGTCTGAAGTTTGCTAGAGAGCATTTGGATAATCCAGAAGAGGATTGGGAGAATGTCATATGGTCAGATGAAACCAAAATAGAACTTTTTGGTAAAAACTCAACTTGTCATGTTTGGAGGAGAAAGAATGCTGAGTCGCATCCAAAGAACACCATACCTACTGTGAAGCATGGGGGTGGAAACATCATGCTTTGGGGCTGTTTTTCTGCAAAGGGACCAGGACGACTGATCCGTGTAAAGGAAAGAATGAATGGGGCCATGTATCGTGAGATTTTGAGTGAAAACCTCCTTCCATCAGCAAGGGCATTGAAGATGAAACGTGGCTGGGTCTTTCAGCATGACAATGATCCCAAACACACCGCCCGGGCAACGGAGTGGCTTCGTGAGAAGCATTTCAAGGTCCTGGAGTGGCCTAGCCAGTCTCCAGATCTCGACCCCATAGAAAATCTTTGGAGGGAGTTGAAAGTCCGTGTTGCCCGGCAACAGCCCCAAAACATCACTGCTCTAGAGGAGATCTGCATGGAGGAATGGGCCAAAATACCAGCAACAGTGTGTGAAAACCTTGTGAAGACTTACAGAAAACGTTTGACCTCTGTCATTGCCAACAAAGGGTATATAACAGAGTATTGAGATGAACTTTTGTTATTGACCAAATACTTATTTTCCACCATAATTTGCAAATAAATTATTTAAAAATCAGACAATGTGATTTTCTGGATTTTTTTTTTCTCATTCTGTCTCTCATAGTTGAAGTGTTTTTAAGTGGGAGAACTTGCACAATTGGTGACTGACTAAATACTTTTTTGCCCCACTGTATATGTATGACCCTATGGCCGTTGCGAAGCAATCGGTGAATGTGGCTCACTGGTTTGACCGTGCGGCCTCGGAATCGGACAGCGACTCGGCCGACTCTGATCGCGGTGACCCCGGACCGCAACAAGACTCGCGCCCAAACGATTTATCCTGGTAGTTATGATAAATTCGTACTTTCGTTGTAATACTAAATAAGAGCCCTTTTGAAGAATAATTAAACTGGCCTCCCTAGTGGATATAGGTAACGATTACTGGACAGTGCGCCGGTAGGCCACATTAGCCTGCCATCTGCGGCATTATACTATTTATAGCCGACTCTAAGCGAGGAAATATCCCTTTGTCTCGTTTCCACAATGATTGTACAGGAGCCCTCAGGATTCTTGACTTGTCAATTGCAAGCAAAAGTAAAAATGTTTACCTCCGATCTTCTCCTTTTTGCTTGAGCGTTGCTGCTCCGTTTCTTCTTCGACTGCTTGATTTTGTTTTACACGCACAATCCACTCTCTCCGCCTCGTCTCCTCTTCCGGAAAAAAACAACCCACTTGCTCCACCTCTTCTCCTGTCTCGGAAAAAGGTAAAAACTTCTTCCTGAACCGGTCCCGTTGTTACAGTTCACTGCACAACAATAAGGCATGTTTTTTCTTTTTTTTTTTGAAATTCCAATCAAGCCAAACGGCAATGAAAATACACGGACGTGGACTCAACTCGAGCGGTTTGTTTGGCTTAAATGACGTCACGCGCCAGGTGGTCACAAAAATAGCCGAACAGAAATTCGCCGCGATCCGCGATAACTTATTTTAATTATTACTTATTGACAATACTTCTTGGGACCAGAAGAAAATTAGAGAGGTTATTTTTACATGTAAAGTTTCAAATGTGCATAAAATCAAAACCGTTGCCTACGAGCTTTAAGCAGAAATAATTTTGTCGGATGTTTTGGATAAAGCTTTTATTTATCGAATTTGCTAAAAATAAAAATAAAAACGCTTCTCAAAATCCAGTGAATGTGGATAGAATAAAACAGTTATTCCACTCAATCTTGTCGTACACGACTGATAGCCAACTATCAGCTCATGTATGACTCGATTTCGTGGAATAACTGTTAAATATACTGGACAACCACGATTGTGAAACAGCCCAGTCAGTCAGTTCCACACTCCAGTATCAGTTTTGGAGAGGACTGAAAAACACGTCCTGATACTTTGACTCGGAATAGGATTATTTTTATATCTGTATACATGGACAGATCGCTCTTAAAGGAACAGTCCACCGTACTTCCATAATGAAATATGCTCTTATCTGAATTGAGACGAGCTGATCCGTACCTCTCCGAGCTTTGCGCGATCTCCCAGTCAGTCAGGCGCGCTGTTACTCCTGTTAGCAATGTAGCTAGGCTCAGCATGGCCAATGGTATTTTTTGGGGCTGTAGTTAGATGCGACCAAACTCTTCCACGTTTTTCCTGTTTACGTAGGTTTATATGACCAGTGACATGAAACAAGTTCAGTTACACAAATTGAAACGTGGCGATTTTCTATGCTATGGAAAGTCCGCACTGTAATGACAGGCGTACTAACACCTTCTGCGCGCTTCGACAGCGCATTGATACCTTCACTCCTCTTTGGGCACGGCCAGGCGGGCGAATGCCCTGGTCCGTCCGCCCTGTCTAAAAAAATGGTACAACTCGAGCCCCATGGTAAAACTGGGACTTTGTCATTTTTCCGCATGAGGCCCATGGTAAAACCACACTTCCAGGCGGGGCTGCCGTCTGCCTCCCAAGCCGGCCGAGAGCGCTCCTCTTCGGGCACGGCCAGGCGGGCGAATGCCCTGGTCCGTCCGCCCTGTCTAAAAAAAAAAAAATGGTACAACTCCGAGTGAAGGTATCAATGCACTGTCGAAGCGCGCAGAAGGTATAGTGCGGACTTTCCATAGCATAGAAAATTCAATTTGTGTAACTGAACTTTGTTTCATGTCACTGGTCATATAAACCTATGTAAACAGGAAAAACGCGGAAGAGTTTGGTCGCATCTAACTACAGCCCCAAAAAATACCATTGGCCATACTGAGCCTAGCTACATTGCTAACAGGAGTAACAGCGCGCCTGACTGACTGGGAGATCGCGCAAAGCTCGGAGAGGTACGGATCAGCTCGTCTCAATTCAGAGAAGAACATATTTCATTATGGAAGTACGGTGGACTGTTCCTTTAAGGCTGAAAACAAGTCAGAGTCTACATTCTTTCCAGAAGATTGAAATACTCAATAATAAGAGGATGGAGATAAAACAACAAAACAAAACAAAAAAAAAAGTCCTGCACTTTGTTTTAGCTTGGACATCCATCATGGTCTCCGAAAGTGCTCAAGTGCTTAAATGTGCTACATTGGGTTTTTTATGACACAGTTACACTTTATGGTTGTTAAATTTATGAGCGCCATAAAGCAAAGCCAAACAATACGTCCAAGTCTGTTCCCCTCACGAGTGTGTGCGTGGGCGTCGCCATTTGGTCTCGCAAATGTGAAGGAAGACATACCGAAGACACGCGACTCATCTTTCATTCTGTAAAGAGAACTAACTTTATGTCCTGTAGGTAGAGAATTTTCTATAGACCTTGAAAAAAACCTGACATTTAATAACTGAACGTTGAATGGAAGTCTTATCGAAGTATATATTGTTTTAAAACCGATGGAATGGAGACGGTGAGGCGTGCTCTGGGATGCAGCGATCCCCAGGTGAGGTGAGGTGAGGAGACGAGTCACGCCACAGACGCTACAGATGGCATTACAGCACCTCAGTGCGTTGTGGGTAATGAGGCTGAGCAGGAAGATGGAGAACGAGCGCAGGATCAGGGCCGTGTCGGCTGCTCTCGGGAACGTGCAGTGTGTCCCTGAGGAGCTTGGAAGGAACCTGAATGGAAGATTTGATGCAGTTGATGGGAAAAAAATACGAAAGAAATACACGTCTTTGATTTCTGTTAACGCTGGACGTAAATAAATCAGCCCAATGCAATTCATGTGCAAAATGCGAATCAGTGTACCATATGCAAAAAAATGATAATTTAGCAAGTACATTCTTATATGACAGTGTCTTGCTAAAGTATTCATCCCCCTCGGTGTTCGTCCTGTTTTGTCGCATTACAAGCTGGAATAAAAATGGATTTTTGAGGGGTTAGTACCATTTGATTTACACAACATGCCGACCACTTTAAAGGTGCAAATTGTTTTTTTTTTTTTTTGTAATACAGAAATCTGGAGTGTGCATAGGTATTCACCCCCTTTCATATGAAACCCCTAAATAAGAGCTGGTCCAACCAATTCACTTCATAAGTCACATAATTAGTTGATTAAGATCCACCTGTGTGCAATCAAAGTGTCACATGATGTCTGTATAAAATCACCCTGCTCTGGAAGGACCCTGACTCTGCAACACGAGAACCAAGGAGCTTCCAAACAGGTCAGAGACAAAGTTGTGGAGAAGTATAGATCAGGGTTGGGTTATAAAAAAATATCCCACGTCGCACCATTAAATCCATTATAGCAAAACGGAAAGAATATGGCACCACTACAGACCTGACAAGAGAAGGCCCCGCCCACCAAAACTCACAGACCGGGCAAGGAGGGCATTAATCAGAGATGCAACAAAGACACCAAAGAGAACACTGAAGGAGCTGCAGAGATCCACAGCGGAGATGGGAGTATCTGTCCATAGGATCACTTTAAGCCATACACTCTACAGAGTGGGCGGGGCTTTATGGAAGAGTGGCCATTGCTTAAGAAATCACATTTGGAGTTTGCCCTACAGCATGTGGCAGACTCTCCAAACACATGGAAGAAGATCCTCTGGTCAAATGAGACAAAACTTGATCTTTATGGCCATCATGGGAAACGCCATGCGTGGCGCAAACCCAACACCCTGAGAACACCATTCCTACAGTGAAGCATGGTGGTGGCAGCATCATGCTGCGGGGATGTTTTTCATCTGCAGGGACAGGAAAGCTGGTCAGGACTGAAGGAAAGATGGATGGCACTAAATCCAGGGCAATTCTGGAGGAAAACCTGTTTGAGTCGGCCAGAGGTTTGAGACTGGGACGAAGGTTCACATTCCAGCAGCACAATGACCCTGAACATGCTGCTAAAGCTACACTGGAGTGGTTTAAAGGGAAACATTTAAATGTCTTGGAATGGCCTCATCAAAGCCCAGACGTCAATCCGATTGAGAATCTGCGGCATAACTTGAAGGAGTTGGGGCAGTTTTTCCTTGAGGAATGGGCAAAAATCCCAGTGGCTAGCTGTGCTAAGCTAATAGAGACATACCCCAAGAGACTTGCAGCTGTAATTGCAGCAAAAGGTGGCTCTACAAAGTATTGACTTTGGGGGGAGGGGGTACCTATGCACACTCCAGACTTCTGTTTTTTCATCTTAATTATTGTTTGTGTCCCAATAAAAAACAATTTTTACCTTTAAAGGGCATATCCTGGACTGATTTAGTGGGGTTTTTTTTATATGAAAGAATGTCCCTTTACACACTCACCCCGAAGGGTAATTTTGCACAAGGCCATCTGTCTACAGCAGAAAAAAATAAAATGACAAAACGCACCTGGAAAAATCCCAAAGGAGCCTGGAGCCAGATTGATCCAGATTCGTGACGTCACGTGCGGATCCGCCAGCAGGCTGAGAGACCCTGCATGGGTTCAGCGCCCAGTCTGCGTAGACCAAGTTTAGCAGCTAGCGATTTTGCATTGAAATGATGAGAGTTAAAAGCTTCAGCTTCAAAACCCACGGATTCATGTATCAATGCTCATCTATCTATTGTTACATCAATCATATTTTTTCTAATTACTATTACCGTATTTTCCGGACTATACGTCGCTCCGGAGTTTAAGTCGCATCAGCCAAAAAATGCATTATGAAGATGAAAAAAACATATATACGTCACACCGGACTACAAGTCGCACTTTTTTGAAGGGTTATTCTATCCATAGAATCTGTGATTGTATCTGATAAGCGGCGCGTGGTTACTGCACGACTGCATTGTTTATTTAATAAACGAACAGCTGAGCAGTGATAACGCGCCCTTTGCCCTGTAAGTAGCCTAGTCTGATTATTTTAAATATCTACTACTATCTTTAATACTATCACTATCGTTATCACTAATAGCCTATATTATTATTATTATAACTAATATTAGTAGCCTATTACTGATGCATTAATCAGTTTGCTTTTAGAATATTTTTACCGGTAGGGCTTATTATCGCCCCATGGCTCTTTCATCTGTGTTATTAAAGCTGTAGTCATCATCGAGGAGTGTCATTCTTCATTTTTGTCGAATTTTATTTCATCAAATCAGAGGTATATCATCTCCAAAGACAGGTACGGTAGTAAAAACAACCGTCTAGTGAAAAAAAAACAACAACCGCTTTTAAATCCCCTACTTAAATCCTTAAAATGAGTCATTTAACTCATGTCTTGTGTGATCTGATCTCCAATGGTGAAATAAACCGGTTGTGATATGAGTAGTCTGTTATTTTAGAAGATAAATTTAATATATAATTTAATATATAGCCTAATAAAAATAATATTTTATAACATAATATCACGACATATTACTGTCTGTAACTGTTCGTCACTAAAGCGTTTTCTAAGATCATAATGTCTGATATTATTATTATTATTTTTTTTTTACACACACAATAAGCGCGTGTGCGTAAAGTTATAGTAAACCACCCCCCGCCTTTTTTTTTTTTTTTTTTTGAGTCGCCGGACCCACCCACCTCCTGCGTTCTGGGACCTCCCACTTCACAAATTAAGCACTGCCTAAAATCACTACATAACTTATTTAAATAACTATAGGCCTATCATTAATAATAAAACACAGGTCAATCAAGTTTATCAAGCTGATGATTTCACTCCAAATCAGCAAATCCATTGAATTCCTCATCCTCGGTGTCGCTTCTGAACAACTCTGCCAACTCCAGCGGCAGACGAAGCACCGTTTCCTCTTCTTCTGCGTGGCTGTTGTCAGACTCGGCATCAGCTCCAGTTATTCCGCAGTGAAAAAAAAACCCATATATACGTCGCACCGGAGTATAAGCCGCATGGCCAGCCGAACCATGAAAAAAAGTGCGACTTATAGTCCGAAAAATACGGTATGTATTTATATATTTCTTCACTTAGAAGAGTGCTGGCTACTGTAGGAGAAAGATTTCAGAAGCTACACACATGGAATCGGCTAAGCAGGGTTGGATAGAGATTTAACGTGTTTGACAGGTCCCAAGATCTCAAGCCCTGACACGCATATCCGTTGATACATGTGAAGTAAGTGTATTATCGCCCAGCGCTTTCGTGTTGTTTACTTTTGTGTGTCAAGAAATAACATTATCCGTGTCCCACACAAACACAGGAACACCTAATTTAGAGTATAGTCTCTCTTATTTCTTACCCTGGCAACAGTCAACTTGTGAATTGCCGATTTTCTTGGTCTTTTTCTCGGCTCTGTTTGGTCCTCGGCTTCGAGGGCCTCAGTGGATGCGGCACTTCGCCTTCTGTCGGGAGACGAGCACGGCTGGCTCCTTTGGTGACGCTGACACAAATGGAGACGGTGTTGCTTTGGGCATTCTAACAGACGGAACTGCATCTTTTTTCAGATCAAGATGCTTCTTGAAGCCCATTTCCCACTGCAAATAGTTCTCAAAGTTTTTATGAAGTGAGCCCCGCATATGACGCTGTGGTCTGTTGCATGTTGGCAGTTTTTCCGGGTGCCTCGCACAAAGCGCTCCCATTTCTCTCTCATTGTCCGGTCTTTTGGAAAACGATGAGTGCTAATCCCATCATGATTGGTGTTGCTACACCCTCCTACGATACATCTGTTAACCATTTTAATACGTGATAACGTTGAAGAAATTTGCAGAAAACCACCAGATCGTTCTCTCGTAAACAAACCAGCGCTGACGTAGGATTCAGAAGGAGGCGTCCCACACGCGACGTCACGAAAATCAGTGTTTGCCGGGAAATCCAAATGCCGAGTTTTTTCAGAGGCGGACCAATTCGCCTCAAATGGCTCGATTTCAACTGAATTTTTCTGGTATAGAGATCTTGCAGTCACGTGACCGGAAAGTACACAGCCGCCATCTTGTTGGTAAAAAACACCGCTGAATACTGCTGCACTCGTGTACAGAATGGATCAATTTCAACCGACGGACTACACGACTCATTTTTCTAATGAACAGATAACTAGATATATGTCTAAAATAAACGACCTACAGATTTGTGACCCTTATGGCTTACCGGACGGAGTTTTCACGACCGGATTTTGAACTGCCAGCGGAATACCCGGACGTGCATGATTACCTCATTCACTTTCCCTCGCTGTTCAGTGGTGAAGCACTGCGTGCTTATAAATCTCTGCACAGTTATCTTTACAGAAATTCAGGATTTGTCAGCGACTCAGATGTGGCATCTTGTAAACAAGAATCCTCATTGGATGGGTAAGTCACTTAAGTATTGAGTATAGCACTGACCAGCCGATTATAGAATAGAATAAGGTAATTCCAGCTCGTCCATCTTGTTTACCATGGATCTAGCATTGGAGAGGTAAAGGCTTAGCAGTGGAGGTTTGAGTGGCTGTTTTCTGAGCTTAGTCAACAGGCCGGCTCTGCAGCCTCGCTTTTGCTTCCGCTCCCGGCACCGCCTCCTTCGCTTTGCTTCCGATAACAATCCACGGAGACCCCGCTGGTCTCGCTATCTCGTCCGGAATGTTGTGCATGTGATGGAAATCGCTACAAACCGTCATTTTCTGCTGGAAACCAATGTCCAGTAAGTCCATACGGTTGTAGTGGATATTAAAGTCCGGTACAGACGAACAACACGCAAAAATACACACAAAAAACATAAAAACCGTGCACAGGTAGGGAGAGCTTGTAGCCGCAGCCGTTGTAGTAGAATTGTATATAGTAAGGTTTTCCAGAAGAAAAGGCAGAAGTAAAAGCAGAAGTAGAAGGCGGAAATATGGCGTTTGACCAACAAGATGGCGTCTGTCACAATCTGGATCGGCTGTGACGTCACATGCAAGTGCTCCATTGCGCAAGGTAAAAAAAAAATTGCACAAAATACAATACAAGATATTTAACCAAAGTTTAATATAAAATAGGAGAATTACACTGATCTCACTCCTGAATTTACCCAAGATGTGCACTCTAAAGTGGTCGGCATGTTGTGTAAATCAAACGGCGCTAACCCCCAAAAATCCATTTTAATTCCAGCTTGTAATGCGATAAAACAGGACAAACACCGAGGGGGATGAATACTTTTGCAGGACACTTCAAACAAATATAAGATCATGAAGCCTATTTCTGGACATTTTTCTCCTTTCAAGCTCGAGATGGTCTTATTCTGCCAGCAGATTTTGCCATTAAAGCGCCAGATTAGTACTGTAAATATGTCCGATTAGAAGTAATTTTTTCTGAAACTGAGCACGCACACCGTGGAAGCTCGTGTCTGTCAACAGAGCCCCGTTTAAGACATTTACATCTGAGTGCACCTGATAGTAATTCGAAGTTCAATCACCATGCTCAACTCCAGCCTCAGTAGCGCCTGAAAGCTAGCTAGCCAGGTTTGTAGTACTCGAGTCCAGGACTCGGATTCGAGTCCGACTCGTGCCCTAATTTTACACTGCAAAAAATAAAAATCTTAGGAAGTTTATTTGTCTATTTTCAAGTCAAAACATCTCGCCACCCTTATTATAAGACATAATTGCCCAACAAGCAAAACCTCATTTAGCTAGAAAGGCTAGTTTTTAGACAGTCCATCTTGAAAATCTTGTATAGACAAAATGTCTTGAAAAAGTCTTATTTGGAGCACCTTTGAAAATAAAACAAGTTTTTTTTAAAGGTCCCATGGCATGGTGGTTTGTTGATGCTTTAAACGGGCTCGTGGAGGTTTCCGGATGTTATATCCGCAGCCTTTCTCGAAATGAACCCTCGGCACGTAAATATAGCCTCCTGGGAGAAAGCCCCATTTCAGCGCTTTTCCCAGTGCGTCGTTTTGCTAATGAGAAGCAGGAGGCGGGGAAGGGTAGAGGGTAGGGGCGGGCCATGGGGGGAGGGGGAGGGAATTGACCAAGCTGCGCGCACACATACTCGCTGCTATCAGCGCCTGCAGCCACGCTGCTAAGACAAAACCCCGTTCTCCCTCGGACTCCTTTCGTAAACTCAACGTGACACAGAGAACAGAGAGTGAGAGTGTTCGGAGTGGTAGTTTACGAACGTATAATACCCTAGGCTTGAACACGCACTCCATAACCAAAGAGGATAGAAGCAGCAACTACAGCAACATAGCGCTTATCCAACAGAAGACATGCGTTGCGGAGCAATAGTCAAACATAAGCTCATAAGTTACAGTCAATTTCCAGACTAAACTCAGTTTAACAGAGCATGCTGCATGCTCTTTAGTTTTGTTGCGCAGATTACCTGGCTAACTGCAGGAAGCGGTTAGCTGCACAGCTAATGTAGCCATTGCAAGGCTAACGTGGCACCGATTTTAAAACACGGCAAAACGACTTAACAGTTATACACTTACTTGTTCGGTGTTTGTGGCTGATGCGGCAGGGATGCTTGGTACGGACCCAGGCTTCAGTGACAGTTGATGTGCAAAACCTGCCCTGTACTGTCCCAAGTTGTGGAAACATTCCTCAGGAAAATGCTTCCGACAAACATACACCGTCTTAGGTAGACTCGACGGCGTATTATTGGAGTAAATAAAATTAAGCCACTGCGTCTTCAGGGGCTCTCCCGTCGGCAGGAAAAACAGACTCTTTTCTGTGTTGTCACATCCATGTACAGCGCATTTTCCATGTTTCGCTCGCTTAGGTGATGCCATGTTGTTGTGTCCTCCCTCTATGGTCTCCTCACTACAACTGGGCGGGGCAGTCCATACAGTGGGTGGGAATCCAGAGGGGGGGCGTGGGGATCATCTCCCTTGCTGACGTAGTAAAGGGAAGAGCTTATCAACGCGCCGTTTTGATGCGCCATTCTCAAATGTTGGGCATAGTTTGGTTTACAAATTATGAAATTTCTAGCCACTGGGGTGACTTAAGAAGGTCAGAGGAACTCATTTTAACGTTAAAAAACCTCAGAAAGTGAAAATTTCATGCCATGGGACCTTTAAAACAAGTAAGTACATTTTGGACATTTGTCAAATGCGGTTCATCTTGTTTCAGGAAAAAAACAAAACAAAGTATGCTTGTTTTGGGAATAAATGAACTTTACTGAAATCTTTGAATCTTTCATTACAATTCAACTCCACCTTACAGATCCTAAGTTTACTGCGACTGTTTTCTCAGTCATTCAGAGTGAGCTCCTTCTAGATCAGACCTGGGCATTTTACGGCCCGCGGGCCCGCGGCCCTCCTCACTCATTCTGACCGGCCCGCGTAAGGTTAATTAGAAATTACAAAATAAACGTATTTTCTAATTTTACCTCATGCATGGATTGAATGTGCATTGCTTTTATTTTGAAGTTGTGTTCAACAAAAACGCAATGTGCACGACATGAGCATGACATGAAATCCCGCGAAACCTAATCCTGCGATAACTACTTCCGTAATTTGTCCAGACCAACCACAAACTTGTACGTCATCCTTCAAACGGTCCAGCCAATCACATAGTGTGACGTCACTAGCAGGCGCCGGAGCCGATCTGTAGATCTGATACCGACACCGAATCGAAGTTGTTGCGAGCAGATCACAAGAAGACTTTAGTCCCCAAAATGTCCGCAAAAAGAAGAAAGGTAGATGCCAAATGCAGAGCTTTCAACAAAACACGGACTGCTAAGTATTTATTTACTGAAGTCAGAGATGAAGCCGTGTGTTTAGTTTGCAGAGAGCAGATCGCCGTGTTCAAAGACTACAATTTGAGTCGGCATTACCAAATGAAAAGCACCAAATGAGGTGATTAGACTACAAATGTGGGCATCATTATTATAATATGATGTAACTTGCTTGATATTTGGAGTAGAAAGACAATATTGTGATGTCTTTATTGTGTTTTGGGGTGAATGTGACTGAAAAAAAAATGGTACAAACGTTCACATTTTGTTAAGCATTGTTTTGGGAAATTTGATTGAATAAATGACATTTTTTGTAAGGCAACCTCGTTTTTTCCCCAGACTCTTACCAGTCTTAGCAGCTTGTAAAAACAATGTTATTTACTGCTTTATGTAAAGAAATACAATTAATATTATGCAGAATTTAGTTCAGCCTTTTGGTCCGGCCCTCCACAAAATTTTCTGTTTCTCATGTGGCCCCATGGAAAAAATAATTGCCCACCCCTGGTCTAGATGCTGTACAGACTCTAGACCAGACAAGTGCCTTCAAAAAGGCTATGAGTGAGTGGAGGGCGTTTTAGTGAGGTCTTTTTGGAATGCTGTGAGTTAAGTTCAGTGGGTTTTTTGTTTGTTTGTTTGTTTGTTTGTTTGTTTGGTTGGTTGGTTGGTTGGTTGGTTGGTTGGTTGGGTTTTTTTTTGTGCCTGATCTTGTAAACCCCTCGTACACATGAATAGTCAGTGCCCCCAAAATGCACTGTTGCTTTGGCGTTGTGTAAGCACTGCAAGTCAAAATGCGTAGACTTTTTTTTTTTTTTTGGTGCCTGAGGTCCTGGGGAAGTGGAATCTTAAAGTGCTGATGACACGAACATGACTCTATGCAATTTCTTAAATAAACTATACAACATGGCAAACATGTTAGATTTCTGTTATAATTACGTGAAAAGCAGCTGTTGTTACGCGAATATCCAACTTTTAATTGCACAGCGCAAGAAAACTGGGTCCGTGGCTCGCGGCCATGCTGTGACGTCAGCGGAAGAACACGCTGCGGTTCACTGGCTGTTCTACTCAATGGAAATGGCGCATGAAAACGCCGGTGAACTCTCTAGTGCTAGCTCTTCAACAACCAAATACTGGTACTTGAAGCAGTGATCATGATGGCATGATTTTATCTGATTTTAAATAAATGAGATTGATGATAATGTGAATGTTCACAACTAGTACATACAAACTCTGCAGCTTCTGATTCAGCAGCTGCGTCATACTCCGCAAAAACATCAGCAAGAACCTACAATATAAATGGAAATGCAATACGCTAAGCTCAAATGACTTTTGGAAAGTATAATTTCTAAATTTTTTCTACATATTCTTGAAGTCGGTCATCGGGGTACTTGCTACCGTTCCCTAACAACGCATGGCAAAGGGTAAAGTGTAGTGTTGCTACGAGTACTTGCTAAAGCCTCCGGTGGAAGATCCTCGATGTGCTGATAAGACATACAGTTCTATAGAACACACAAGTGTCACAATAATCACAAAACAGATGCAAATTGTTAAAATACCTAATTTTTAAGCAATCATGTGTTGATCTCTTCCGAATAGAATCTATGATAGCCTACCCTCTTTACCCTTTGCCTCTCGTCGCTAGGCGGCAGTTACATGAAAGCCGCAAGCTTTCACAAGCAAATACATGACTGATATCACGCCGACTTTATGATTACATTTATGATTATCATGAACGTGTACTCTATGATGTGTACTCTATGAGCGCTCTGGAGCGAGTCACTTCCAAGACGGCCGCGCAGACCGCATGGTTACTATTTTTAGCATCATGTCGGAGCAGTCTATAGCTCTACGTACCTTTATCTTATGTCGTTTCTCAGCACATGTTCTGACAGTTGGACTGTGTTTGGAGGAGTCGGCTTGTCCCAGGCGACTGCTGGATCCGGCATAGCTACTAGTAGACCCCCTTCGGAATACTGTAGGCACTGCTGATGGTAGCAGCACACGTTTGTGCTGAACTGAACACCCAAGAGATTCCTTTAAGCTGGGAAGGGTGTCAAAACAATCCAAATCGAAGTGTTCAGAGCACAGGACGGATGTTGGTGAGGGCTCCCACTTGTCACGAGTGCGCCTGACTTGCTTCACCCACTTCGCATGCAGCTCGGGATCTCTGGGAAACTTGAATAAACTTACCCCATCCTTGTGGGTTTTGGAGCAAAAGCCGGCAACACAACGCGAAGGCATATTAACTATATATATATATATATATATATATATATATATATATATATATATATATATATATATATATATACACATGAGTGATTCCACGCTTATGGGTACTGAAATGGGGACATGAACTTATTCACCTAAAACCATTTCTTTTTTTACCATCAGGTCACAAAACATGTAATCTTTAATGAATGGTATGTTAAAAGATAACTTTAATTTTCTGAGATGTAATAAAAACATATTTATATGCCAAAGTCAAGCCTGTGAGTTCCAAAATGATGTCTGTTCCATTACTTCTGTTACGATTGTCCATCTCGCGTCTGTTACAAATTAATTACAATCTAGCTATATACCATGTTAATCTTATTGAAAGAATGTGTATGTTTATTCTACTACACATGTTTATTAATTATATTTGCTAAAACATCACCTTCCTATGTTTCAAAAAGTAATTCTACATTGTTAAAATTGAGAATCTATATGTCCACAACACTTCTGTTACGTTCTGACTTTGGCATATAAATATGTTTTTATTACATCTCAGAAAATTAAAGTTATCTTTTAACATATCATTCATTAAAGATTACATGTTTTGTGACCTGATGGTAAAAAAAAAAAAGAAATGGTTTTAGGTGAATTTTTAAAAATAAGTTCATGTCCCCATTTCAGTACCCATAAGCGTGGAATCACTCATATATATATATATATATATATATATATATATATAGACCCCGAAGCCGTTTGTTTTCAGGATAATGGCTGGCTGATGAAATTATTGGCTGGCTAGCTGACTCAGCCAAAACCTTAATGGCTGCTGCAGCCACCAAAATGTTTACGGCTACAAATGGCTGATACTGGACGTCACTGTGTGGCATATATCCGGGCGAACGGATCAAACAAATGGGGGGAATAAATAGCAAATTACCACAGGTCCCCTGGTCTCTTACTTCATTGTAAATATAAATCTAGCAAGATTGTAGTTCAATGCTAATAATAAGCTAATCTGGATTGTTCGAGGAAGGCATCTAGCTATCTGCTCTCACTAGCAATGACCAGTGAAGGACTGGCAGCTATCTTACTATGATGAAAGTAGAGTGGTGGAGTACTTTTTTTTTTTTTATCAATCTTGAAGTATGTGAAACAAACAAACAAACAAACAAAAATACCTTTACACTTTCCCTCAGCAGCGGCAAAGAATGCAGCCATCTCGTCGATATCGGAGTCGATTGATGCTCTGGGTGGGTTCCCGGGTTCCCCAGTGTATCGTGGTAACGGTGTGAGGGGCGGGAAGCCAGACAGGTAGTCACAACGGCAAGCTTGTGGTGGCTCTCTGTGCTGTGATATCAGTTCTAAATCTCTACAGTGTATGCCTATACGTCTCTATTGTGTTACTACTAGTGTGTACAGTTGATCATGTTTGTGTCACTTTTCTTGTAGCTCATGATGTGGATAAACCCATTATTTGATGTACACAATTCTTAGTGGCTCAGCCAAATTTTATTAGATAGCGGCTCAAATTGGCTTACAAAATTATTGGCTGGCGGCGGCTCAAATTCTAAATGGTGGTTTTAGCGGCGCCTGGCGGCAGCTTCAGGGTCTATATATATATATATATATATATATATATATATATATATATATATATATAAAATGTATAATAATGTATAATAATAATACTAATAATGATAAACTGAACACCTGTCGCATCAACAACAAACGGGTAAGTTAGGAGGAAGGTTCTTTCGCTGACGTCATATAGCTCCTCCTCCTCTTTCGTCCCCTGGGTGCTGCAGCCCCGTCAAATTTGCCCAAATAGCCGCGTTTTTTATCATAACTTGTAAAATAGGCGCCTTCGTGAATTAATATATGGATCATCGGGAATTACTTTTTACGTTATAAAACATCGCCAAAGATGTCAAAAACGTGTCATCAGCACTTTAAATTCAGTTTTTACTGCTAAGACTTTGTCATGAATTTAAATGAAATACCCTTAAAATGAAATAAATAAAAATGACTTGAATGGCTAAATGTAAGAAGTACGATCTTGTTATAAGAACTATTTTGATTATTTTGAGTTAATCAGATCTCGCATAATAAGTCCCCCAATCTTATTTTGGAATTATTTCATCTAAAAACAGGTTAGATTTTTCATCTTACTTTAAGAAATCTTACCAAGTCAAATTTGACTAGTTCCATTGGCAGATTTTTTTCACCTGATTCAAGCAAATATGCTTTGTTTTAATCTTTTATTTCTTATTTTTGAAAGGCCATTTTTTGCAGTGTAAGAACTCGTGACTTGACTTGAGCACTGATGACTCCCATTTGGACTCGGACTCGTGCATTAACTGCATTTGGACTCGTAAATTGGAGTCGAGGACTCCGATTTTTTCTTTCTTTTTTTTTGTAACATGCCATAATAATTTCACATAAGATATTTATATGTACATTAATTTTGTACTAATTTCGTGCAAGAGTGTCGCACCTGCGCGCCTTGGCGCATGCATCAGATAGACTCCGGACAGCGCACACACCAAGCGGACTCTCATACGTGCTTTGTAAACGGCTCGCACTTGCACAGAATTAAGGCGCAATCAGTGCGTCTATATAAAAACTGTGAACACACGTCCTTTGCGAAGTATTGAGTTGCATTGCTGACACATTACCGAGCCTTATTTCCTTGTTTGGTTTCCTGATGTGGTTGTTCTCAGACTTGACTCTGATCAATAGTGGACTCGACTCGAAATTTTTTTAATGACTCGGATTTAAACATTAAAGCCGAGTAGCTAGCTGAGTGAAATCGGAGAGTGAAACGCAAACTGTGGCATGGGGGATTTTTTTTCCCAGTGTGGTCTTGTGCAGTTGGGTGTAGAATTGGCTTCGTCTAGTCGGAAATATTTTCAGACTAAGACGGTACATTTCATCTGCGTTCTTTACCGCGTGCTTGCATTTCTTCACCGTCCACCTCACTGTTTTCTTCCCTACTAGCTGCATCTAGTCAGTGTGTTAGTCGGCTAGTCTACACATTTGATTTTTAGAGCTAGTGTTTACTTCGTCTATTCAAGCTTCTGTTAACACGACACTAAAAAAAAATTATTGATCTGCTGCGAGTCTGTACAGACCTCCAGACCAGACAGGAAGTGATAAAGGAAGAGGAGAATTTATGGCTTGGCAAAAGAACTATCGATCCTCTTCAGAGAGAGAGAGAGAGAGAGAGAGAGAGAGAGAGGGGGAAGGATGGAGGAAAAGATGATGATCGAACTAAAAAAACGCTATACGCTTTATTTATAATCCCAAGCTTGAAGATGAATGGCTTATTGGCTCCGAAGGTCTTTCCTTCTTCGAATGAAATCGAACTGACCTACATAAATTCAAGAGGAATAAACTCCACCGTATCCTTCACAAGCCACTGCCTCCATTTTCTGAGCATGTGAGGAAAGAGTGTTTTCTTCTTGCTGAAGAAAGCACCGTGTAGCTGTGTTTACACCTTCTGGGTTGTATTCAGCGTTGGCGACTTGAGCGCAGAAGTTATGTCAGCGTTTATATTCGGATTGAGAATCCACTTACGCAAGGAGCTCAAGTCGAATTCCTGAGCAGCTCATTCAGATTATTAAAATGATCTGCATGGAGTTCGTGCTGCTTGGAGACCGTGTGGAAGGTTCCCTCACCGTGTAATACCCCATAACCATTGTCGAGGGACTGTGGTATCACTCGTGGCCTTGATTTGGAGGAAATAGGAGGGGGCGTGGCCAGAAATCTGTCACATGGTTTGTGTCCAACAAATAAACTCTAGAAGTTATAGCGAAGCTCCATACTTAAGAGAATATGGTGACGCATCGATCTGAGTTTTGATGGCTTGCGCGGCCGTATGACGGCCGTACATACGAACTACATCAGACTACCACCACAGGGAACCGGATTGTAAGTGCAAGGCAACGTATCTCATAAACACTTGACCACCAGATAACGAAATTTGTATCTTTATTTCCATAAGATAGATGGGTTTTTATCCAGCGCTTATTTTTAAGTTGCTTTTTAAAAAAATAACGTGGGATTATTTACTAAGGGCCTCTGCATGCTCTTGCGACAAGGCTTTCGCAGATAGCTTTTCGCAGACAGTTGTAATTTATCGTTGAGCGGGGAGTAATAGGCGTGCGCGATGTTATTCACCGCCACAACGCAAGGGGGCACGAAGTCGCGAAATCGCTAGGAGTAGTTGGTGGGTGTGGTTAGTGGAGTTTTTATCCTCCGGTTACTTATAATGACTAGAACTGGAGTCGTATAGATGTACGTACTTCCTCACTTCCTCGATCAACCGCTCTTCGTGCTGCTCCATCTTCGCTCGTGTTTTTAAAAATGGCGGTCGTGAAAACAAACCAAACCGGGAAAGTAGGGAAGCGGAAGTGCGTGTACAGCGGATGTAGAGTGGACCAATCGGAGCCCTCTTGTCTGCGACGCTGTCTGCGAGGCTTCTGCGGTGGTCACAATTTTTGGGAGGTGCGCGCAGAGCGTCTGCGAAGGAGGGGGGCTACGCAGACGCCATCTGCGAGGACTGCGTTGTCAGCATAAATTGGCCTTAACACATTTTACACAAAATATTCACGAGAGTTTCATGTAAGTCTCGTTAAAACTGTTTTATTCGTCCACTAGCTGGTTGAACAGGTTGATTTTGTGCCCTTGCAAATATTTTGCTCATACTGTAATTACGAGTCGTTTAGTTTCAGCATTTAGTCAGTTTACAAGCAAGTCAGGAATCCTGCAAGAAAAGTGGACGCTTCTCGTATACTTTTGTGATTTTCGTTAGCTCATCTGGTCCTAGGCCAGGCCAGATGAGCTTATGCAGTCACGCGTCAGCCGTCGTCCGTCCCCAGTTTACAAAAATCGCGACTCCTCCTACAGGATTGATCAGATTTCGATCAAACTCGCATACAATGTTCCCCAGGTGGGTGTGCATAAAAGTCGTCAAGATGGTGGCGCCGCCTGTCATAGTTACGATTTTATGGGCGTCTGAAATTGTTGGGTGACTCGTCATATTAAACGCGACTCTTCATAAACTGCTGGGATGTTTTTACTGAAACTCACCCAGAAGACTCTAAAGACATACCAACAAGAGTTGTTCACCAGGTGGCGCCACCTGCCATAGATGAGGCTACAGAGGGGTCACATGCAATTTCATGAAAATCGCTACTCCTCCTACAGGAGTGATCAGATTTTGATCAAACTCACAGGGGATGTTCCCCAGGTTGGCCGTGTAAAACTTGTCAAGATGGTGGCGCCACTAGTCATATTTACAATTTTATGGGCGTCTGAAATTGTTGGGTGACTCGTCACATTAAACGCTACTCTTCGTAAACTGCTACGACGTTTTCACTGAAACTCACCCAGAAGACTTTAAAGACATGAATTGTTCACCAGGTGGCGCCACCTACCATCGATGAGGCTACAGAGGAGTCACATGCAATTTCATGAAAATCGCTACTCCTCCTACAAGATTTCAGTTTTCAATCAAACTCATATGGAATGTTCCCCAGGTTGGTGTGTAGAAAATTTGTCAAGACGATGCCGCCATTAGTCATATTTACGATTTTATGGGCGTCTGAAATTGTTGGGTGACTCGTCACATTAAACGCTACTCTTCGTAAACTCCTACAACGTTTTCACTGAAACTCACCCAGAAGACTCTAAAGACATGAATTGTTCACCAGGTGGTGCCACCTACCATCGATGAGGCTACAGAGGAGTCACATGCAATTTCATGAAAATCGCTACTCCTCCTACAGGAGTGATCAGATTTCAAACTCGCACACAACAGCAGTGGTCGGTACAAGCTCCAGCCTCATTGAGGCTATTTTTTTTTTAATTTTATTATCAAACTGTTGCCGGAACTTTGGTTCGTCCCAAACAGAGATAAGAGCCAAAGTCCCTTCTCGACTCCAACCGTTCGGACACGGAGCTGTGATCACGTGACCACGTGGGCTAGAAATTCCCTGTGGTTATTGTATCTCTGTCCAGACGCAAGAGTTTCATCCCTGACACCCGAGACGTAAAAAATGATTACAGACGTCCTGCTGATGAGACACACAGCTTTATCACTCTTTCCCGAATCCTCTGTCTTACTGCATCTCCCTGTATTTTACCCGACTTGTACCAGAATATAAATTACAGATGATTAAATATTGAGCACATTTCGATATGGATCGATTCTCTACAAGTTAACTTTTGTGAAAATTTCCGAGTGCTCCATCGTTCCTGATTCAGATCCGTATCGATGGATTTTTTTTCCCCCCAGTCATCTCATCCAGGCTTTAAGTGCAGGAAATGACTGTGTCCGGCGTCTCCTGGGTGACTCGGGTAATCCTAAGAATTTATATCATCAGACGCGCTCGCAAAAGGACCCTATCATAGAAAAGATCAATCAGACGCAGCAGATATGAGGCTCTTTTGAAGCCGTGAGCGGCGGTGACGTGGACGCTTCGGTCGGCTCAAACGACTTCAAAGGAGCACACGCTGGACAATCAATGAACCCAGAACGTGCATGTGTGTGCATGTGTGTATCTATGCATACAGTGGTGCTTAAGTTTGTGAACCCTTTAGAATTTTCTATATTTCTGCATAAATATGACCTAAAACATCATCAGATTTTCACACAAGTCCTAAAAGTAGATAAAGAGAACCCAGTTAAACAAATAAGACAAAAATATTATACTTGGCCATTTATTTATTGAGGAAAATGATCCAATATTACATATCTGTGAGTGGCAAAAGTATGTGAACCTCTAGGATTAGCAGTTAATTTGAAGGTGAAATTAGAGTCAGGTGTTTTCAATCAATGGGATGACAATCAGGTGTGAGTGGGCACCCTGTTTTATTTAAAGAACAGGGATCTATCAAAGTCTGATCTTCACAACACATGTTTGTGGAAGTGTATCATGGCACGAACAAGGGAGATTTCTGAGGACCTCAGAAAAAGCGTTGTTGATGCTCATCAGACTGGAAAAGGTTACAAAACCATCTCTAAAGAGTTTGGACTCCACCAATCCACAGTCAGACAGATTGTGTACAAATGGAGGAAATTCAAGACCATTGTTACCCTCCCCAGGAGTGGTCGACCAACAAAGATCACTCCAAGAGCAAGGCGTGTAATAGTCGGCGAGGTCACAAAGGACCCCGGGGTAACTTCTAAGCAACTGAAGGCCTCTCTCTCATTGGCTAATGTTAATGTTCACGAGTCCACCATCAGGAGAACACTGAACAACAATGGTGTGCATGGCAGGGTTGCAAGGAGAAAGCCACTGCTCTCCAAAAAGAACATTGCTGCTCATTTGCAGTTTGCTTAAGATCACATGGACAAGCCAGAAGGCTATTGGAAAAATGTTTTGTGGATGGATGAGCCCAAAATAGAACTTTATGGTTTAAATGAGAAGCGTTACGTTTGGAGAAAGGAAAACACTGCATTCCAGCATAAGAACCTTATCCCATCTGTGAAACATGGTGGTGGTAGTATCATGGTTTGGGCCTGTTTTGCTGCATCTGGGCCAGGACGGCTTGCCATCATTGATGGAACAATGAATTCTGAATTATACCAGCGAATTCTAAAGGAAAATATCAGGACCTCTGTCCATGAACTGAATCTCAAGAGAAGGTGGGTCATGCAGCAAGACAACGACCCTAAGCACACAAGTCGTTCTACCAAAGAATGGTTAAAGAAGAATAAAGTTAATGTTTTGGAATGGCCAAGTCAAAGTCCTGACCTTAATCCAATGGAAATGTTGTGGAAGGACCTGAAGCGAGCAGTTCATGTGAGGAAACCCACCAACATCCCAGAGTTGAAGCTGTTCTGTACGGAGGAACGGGCTAAAATTCCTCCAAGCCGGTGTGCAGGACTGATCAACAGTTACCGCAAACGTTTAGTTGCATTTATTGCTGCACAAGGGGGTCACACCAGATACTGACAGCAAAGGGTCACATACTTTTGCCACTCACAGATATGTAATATTGGATCATTTTCCTCAATAAATAAATGACCAAGTATAATATTTTTGTCTCATTTGTTTAACTGGTTTCTCTTTATCTACTTTTAGGACTTGTGTGAAAATCTGATGATGTTTTCGGTCATATTTATGCAGAAATATAGAAAATTCTAAAGGGTTCACAAACTTTCAAGCACCACTGTATGTGTTAGAAGACATGACAGATGACTAGGCTGGATGAAGCGATGCATCTTCCCGGCCACTTTATTAGGAACACCCTCACATCCACGTGCTGTTCTGTTTGATGCGGTTCTCTAATCAGCCGATCCCTCGACAGCAGCACGATGCATCAAATCACGCAGATACAAATCAGGAGCTTCAGTTAATTAATGCTCACAAGGTTCAAACTTCAGAACGGGAAAACCTGCGATCTCGAAGTGTGACTTTCTTTCACTGTGGCACAGGTGTTGGTTTGAGTATTTCAGAAACTGCTGATCTCCCAGGGGTTTTCACGCACACTGAACAGTCTCGAGTTTACACAGACAGAATGGTGCGAAAAACAAAAAACATCATCGAGTGAGTGAGAGTTCTGTGGGTGGAAACAAACACCTTGTTGATAAGAGAGGCTCCGAGATCAGAAAATGGACAGGAAGGATATAGTAACTCATATAATCACTCTTTACAACCGTGGTGAGCAGAAAAGCATCTCAGCACGCAACAGGAGAAAGAAGAACGCATCGGGTTCCGCTCCTGCAGCCAAGAACAGGGGTCTTAGAATCAACAACACGTTCCTATTAAAGTGGCCGGTGAGTGTAGTTTCAATCGCTATAACTTACACTTGTTATTGAACATTTATGGAAGGAGCATTCGCATCAACTCCTCTGTTCTGAAGCTGTCAGAAAACATGCCGTTACGTCTTTAATTCAGCTGTTACTCAGCGCTGACACTGGAGACTCCTTCCACTGAAAACAACAACAATAATCTCATCTCATCTCATTATCTCTAGCTGCTTTATCCTGTTCTACAGGGTCGCAGGCAAGCTGGAGCCTATCCCAGCTGACTACGGGCGAAAGGCGGGGTACACCCTGGACAAGTCGCCAGGTCATCACAGGGCTGACACATAGACACAGACAACCATTCACACTCACATTCACACCTACGCTCAATTTAGAGTCACCAGTTAACCTAACCTGCATGTCTTTGGACTGTAGGGGAAACCGGAGCACCCGGAGGAAACCCACGCGGACACGGGGAGAACATGCAAACTCCACACAGAAAGGCCCTCGCCGGCCACGGGGCTCGAACCCAGACCTTCTTGCTGTGAGGCGACAGCGCTAACCACTACACCACCGTGCCGCCCCTAATCTTCATCATATCAGTGTTTAGAAGTTTTTCTTTCTTCAGTAACACGGCTTTCGTGCAGTGCTGTCGCTGTGTTAGTGTGAGACCATACGGGTGAAAAAAACCCCAGCACATCTTTGATTATTCACTTATTGTTGTGATTTTAACGCGTCTTCCTCTTTCAAGAGTTCGAACCTCGACTGTAGAACCCAGCACGCTGAAAATATTCCACGCTCCACTCCACAGGGACTAGTGAGATTAAATATGCATGCTGAAGTCAGATCGTGTGTGTGTGTGTGTGTGTGTGTGTGTGGTGTCAGTTCAGTCAGTAGAAGGAATCCAGAGCGTTAAGTCAAATCAGTTCCCCAGCTCAGGTGACACTTGCGTTTGTCACTGTTTTCCATCGTGTGTAATTAAAGCCCAGAGGACTGTGTGTGTGTGTCTGTGCGATTGTGTGACAGAGAGACAAGTGATTTCATTTCCTGTTCAGAGCTACAGGATGTCTCGTGTCACCTGAGATTTGCTCATCTACTGAATATTTTACAGCGGAATAAAGAAACACGCCGGCTGAGGATTCATGTTGCGTGATAGGCCATAGTACGCACACACACACACACACACACACACACACACACACACACACACACACACACACACAGAGATCAGTTCAGTTTTATTTGTCATGTGGATGTTAACACTGAGTTAATTTACAATGAAATGCGTTGGATGAGAGAAGAACCAGAAACAAGTCTCTGAGCCCGGCAGGAATTTCACGGCATCGCAATAAAAACGGTTCAAAGCCCTAAATATAAACAAGGAAATAAAATTAAAGTGAAAATAGAGATAATAGCGAGAGAGCGAGAGAAAGAAAGAAAAAAAAGAGAGAGAAACAGAGAGAAAGAAAGAGAGAGAGAGAAACAAAGAAGAGAGAAAGAAATAAAGAGAAAGAAAGAAAGGAGAGAAAGAAAAAGACAGAGAAAGAGAAACAGAGAGAAAGAGAGAGAAATAAAGAAGAGAGAAAGAAATAAAGAGAAAGAGAGAGAGAAACAAAGAAGAGAGAAAGAAAGGAGAGAAAGAAAGAAAAAGACAGAGAAAGAGAAACAGAGAGAAAGAAAGAGAGAGAAACAAAGAAAGAAGAGAGAAAGAAATAAAGAGAGAGAGAAGCAAAGAAGAGAGAAAGAAATAAAGAGAAAGAAAGAAAGAAAGGAGAGAAAGAAAAAGACAGAGAAAGAGAAACAGAGAGAAAGAAAGAGAGAGAAATAAAGAAAGAAGAGAGAAAGAAATAAAGAGAAAGAGAGAGAGAAAGAAAGAAGAGAGAAAGAAAGGAGAGAAAGAAAGAAAAAGACAGAGAAAGAGAAACAGAGAGAAAGAAAGAGAGAGAAACAAAGAAAGAAGAGAGAAAGAAATAAAGAGAGAGAGAGAGAGAAACAAAGAAGAGAGAAAGAAATAAAAAGAAAGAGAGAACAAGACAGAGAAAGAGAAACAGAGAGAAAGAGAGAGAAACAAAGAAAGAAGAGAGAAAGAAATAAAAAGAAAGAAAGGAGAGAAAGAAAGAAAAAGACAGAGAGAAAGAGAGAAAGAAAGAGAGAGAGAGCGAGAGAGGAAGAGAGAGCGCAGAAGGGATGCGTTCTGCTCTGACAGTGCTGACGTATGATTTTCAGTGTTAACACATCTGTAGATTGTTTCGTATTTACAGATGTGTAACACTGAAAATCGCGAGCATTTTGTAACTCGCCGTCATGTTTCAGGAGTTTTAATGGAACAACCAACACGAGCATCAAACGTTCATTTCATTACACAACTGGTACGGAACCCCTTTTCCACCAGCAGGGAGCGGGTTCCATTGTCCTCCGTACACAATTTTGAACGGCGTTTCGGTCAATAATAAATTGGTTCAGAAGCTGAAAAGTCAGTTCCCAGCTGGAGCCAGAATGTAACTGGTTTCTCCAGTGCCACGCCCTCTGCTCATGACGCGTTCTTGATTAAAACGGTTTTGTTCAAAACTGGTGAAAACGTGGGCCGATTCGCTTTGCACCAAGGTTCAAAGAATCCTGAACAGAACCAGTTCAAGAACCCGTTCCCTGTGGGTCGAAAAGGGCTGTGTGTGTCATCGTCTCAGAACGACTTCCAAGTTGGACCCTTTAGTGAAATCCAAGAACACGTAATTAAACACTGAGACACCGGAAAGGTCAACCTGCAACAGAGACAAAAACTCTCAAGAAACGTCACTTGTCTCTCTGGCGGGATCCTGAAACGGATAGGGTTCCCTTTCAGAAACGGTTCCAAGAAGAACCTCAATTCCAAAGCTAGAATGAATAACCATCAAAGGAACCCCCATGAGAAACGTTCATCCTGTTAAGGGACATTTTCTTGCCTTTCTCAAGAGAACCCTACAACCCTACTGTTCTCCAGAGAATCCCTGAGATTCATTTAGACCGGAGTCCTTTAGTTGTCCATCTGTGGCAACCAAGGTTCCAAGTAGAACTGTTTTCAGAAAGCTAGAACCGATAACCAACCGGAAGAAAGTGCTCCGAACAGGACCGGTATGATGAGGAGATGAAACGTGACACTTGGTTAGCTAGCATGAGCGCTGGGTATGAATGTGAATGGCGCTGTGTTTAAGGAACCAAGATTTACTTAAGCGTGACGTAAAGCAGAGCTCTGACAGAACGTCACGGTGATGCATTTCCTTTTATGGTTCCGCTTGGCTCACCGCGGTCTCTGCTAGCACGTATCAATCACGCAAACATGTAAGCAGGAAGGCGAGAGAGAAAATACATCCGTGTCTTTTTGTGTGAAGCTTCTCGTCGTGGGAGAAACAACACACCCAGCAGTCGCACATGTGATTATCGGGTCATCGATTCAATCGCCGGGAGCAAAAAGTTCACAGAAGTCAATGACTGGGTGTTGTTTATTGACGCTGAAATTGTCAATACGCATTTTATTTTCAGGAAATAATTTGTGTGCATTCTTTGCTTTAGAGAAACAACAGATTCATAATATAGTATGTCGACGTGATGTTTAAAACAAGCCTCCATAATTAGTGTGTGCATAAATTCTTAATATTTAAATGCCATTTTGAATAATATTTAAAAAAAAAATTTTTTATTGTGTCCTGGTACAGTTATAAAATCTCTACTTTGGGCTTTATAAATGTAATAAACTTAAGCTTTTTGGATTTAATAATTCATAAGTAAAGAGCTTATCTCTTAGTTTAGTTCTCATCATACTCTAATATCCCAAGAAATTTTTTTTTTTGTAATTTTTCTTTAGCTTGCCAAGGCGGAGCAGGCAAAGTTTTCGGTAAGTTTGTGTTTTGTTTCCTAATAGAGCTGATAAGAATTCACTTCCTGATTTTACTAAGTGATGGCCAATCACAGATTTCATCCAGTGACATCACCACAATCTGTTTACTTCACTTTTTTTCGACTTGATGTGCTGATTAGCATAAAATGCTAGTTAAGTTGCACAAAACGATCGTTTTATACCATTAGCTTCGCTTCCCAGATCCCTAAATACAGTATGCAACGCTGAGCTAATGTTAGCTCAAACAATTAGTTATCTAAAGGCAAATTAGCTGGATAATTAAATAAGTGGCTCACTAAATCACTAAGATCTTATTAGTAGCTATGCTAGCTAAATCCCTAAGAAGTTATCTAAGATACAGTAAACTCATATTTTTTAGGTAAAAAGCCAGATTCTCTATCATGTTAGCTAACGTTTGGTAAACTATTGTGGTGGCGTCATGGGATTTTTGTTTTAAAATCCGTACTTCCTGTACAGACTCACGGACTTCTGTCACTCAGAAAAATCAGGACTCGCAATAAAAAATCATAATAATCAGTACTCATAAGGCCATTACCCTGATATGATGCACTTCGTGCTACATGTTGTTTTTTTATGCCTCATATCCAGGAGCTTAAAAATGCTCTGAGGCAAAACTGTTCTTCTGACAGTCATTTGGAAGAACATGCCCTCAAGCATTTTGAAATATGGGCCCTGTTTCATTACCGTTTTCTGCACGCTCTCGTCTGCTTCCCTGTACGACTCAGAATTGCCCATCATTCATGAGCAGGAAACTCAAGTGCGTATTAAAAAAATATGTACAGAGTTTCATTGGCTTTCTAAATAGGTTGCGGTGCTGAGTAAAGGAAAGATGCATACAGAGAGAACGCAGTGGTTTGGCTACATAACTTCTAGTTAAACACAGGAAACTAATTATATTGTATGAATTATTGGCTGTGTTCCTATTTCTGGGTAAACTGTTTTTCTAGGTAGACTTAGTTGGTTTATTAGTTAGACCCAGTCCTACTGCCATTCAGTACTAACCCAAAACCAGCCCAAAGGCCATTCAGTACTTACCCCAAGCCAGCCAAAAGGTCATTCAGTTCTTATGCAAAACCAACCCAAAGGCCATTCAGTACTAATCTCAAACCAGCCCAAAGGTCATTCAGAACTAACCCAAAACCAGCCCAAAGGTCATTCAGTACTAATTTCAAACCAGCCCAAAGGCCATTCGGTACTAACCCCAAACCACCCCAAAAGCCATTCAGTACTAAACCCAAATCATCCCAAATGTCATTCAGAAATAACACCAAAACAGCCCAAAGGTCAATCAGTACTAATCTCAAATCAACCCAAAAGCAATCGGTACTAATCCCAAAACACCTCAGAAGTCATTCAGTACTAACCCCAAACCATCCCAAAAGTCATTTAGTACTAAATGCAAACCAGCCCAAAGACCATTCAGTACTAACCCCAACCCAACCCAAAATGTAATTTAATACTAACCCCAAACCAGACCAAAGCCACTTCAGTTCTTACCCAAAACGAGTGCAGAGACCATTTAGTAGTAATCCCAAACCAGCCCAAAGGCCATTCAGTTCTTACCCAAAGGCTACCCAAAGCCCATTCAGTACTAAACACAAACCAGCCCAGTGATCATTCAGAACTAACCCAAAACCAGTCCAAAAGCCTTTCAGAACTAACCAAAAACCAACCCGAAGGCCATTCAGAACTAACCTCAAACCAGCCCAAAGGCCATTCAGAACTAACCCTAAACCAGCCCAAAGGTCATTCAGTACTAATCTCAAACCAGCCCAAAGGCCATTCAGAACTAACCCTAAACCAGCCCAAAGGTCATTCAGTACTAATCTCAAACCAGCCCAGAAGCCATTCCGTACTAACCCCAAAATATCCCAAAGGTCATTCAGAAATAACACCAAACCAGCCCAAAGGTCATTCAGTACTAATCTCAAATCAGCTCAAAAGCCATTCAGTACTAATCTCAAACCAGCCCAAAGGTCATTCAGAACTAACCCAAAACCAGCCCAAAGGTCATTCAATACTAATCTCAAACCATCCAAAGGCCATTTGGTACTAACCCCAAACCACCCCCAAAAGCCATTCAGTACTAACCCCAAACCATCCCAAAGGTCATTCAGAAATAACACCAAAACAACCCAAAGGTCATTCAGTGCTAATCTCAAATCAGCTCAAAAATCATTCAGTACTAACTTTAAACCAGCCCAAATGCCATTCATTACTCACCCCAAACCAACCCAAAGCCACTTCAGTTCTTACCCAAAACCAGCCCAAAGGCCATTTAGTACTAATCCCAAACCAGGCCAAAAGCCATTCAGTTTTTACTCAAAAGCAGTCTAAAGGCCATTCAGTACTCACCCCAAAACCAGCCCAAAGCCACTTCAGTTCTTACCCAAAACCAGCCCAAAGGCCATTCAGTACTCACCCCAGACCAACCCAAAGGCCATTTTGTACTAATCCCAAACCAACCCAAAGGCCATTTTATACTAATCCCAAACCAGCCCAAACGCCGTTCAGTTTTTACCCAAAACCAGCCCAAAGGCCATTCAGAACTAACTCCAAACCAGCCCAATGCTTATTCAGAACAAACACAAACCCAGTTCAAAGGATTTTCAGAACTAATCCAAACACAGTCCAATGGTTATTTAGAACTAACCCAAATCCCGTCCAGTGGTTATTCAGAGCCAACCTAACCCAGTCCAATGGTCAATAAACCCAGTCTAAAGCCAAAAAGAGCAAACTCAATCCTTTACCAATGATACTATTAGTCGATTTGTAATGTGTTCAACTCCCAATCCAAAGACCAAAAATTTCATCCCACATCAGCAAATCAGTTTTACTGAAAAACTAACCGACCTGGCAACCTTGCTGACTGAATCCTTCCAATGCCTCATCTCAATATCTTTTAAGACGATGCTGGGGATTGATGGGCAATTAGAGAGGGGAAGTTAACAAGCGTGTGCTGAGTGCTATAGCGAAACACAGGTCCAGTCGGACCCTTATGGATCCTTGAAGGAAGTTCTTTTTTCCAGTAAAAAAAACCAACAACAAATAAAGAAAGAAACAAAGAAAAACAAAAGACACCCTTTCTGGATCCAGTTTACTGAGAGTGTTGCTGTGCTGCATTTTTAGTGTCACTTTACCATGCGTCTGAATGTGTCTTAAATTCCAAATTGATAAATTGCACACACTTGGTGTTTAGATTTTGGAGACTTTTTCAGAAAAACTTACTTATGGTTCTGTTCAGAAGGTTTTGCGACACCTATATACGGTCTTCATGACAACGTACAGTACATAAACATGAAACATTTTAAACGCTTATTCCTGGAGGTGCCACCTGTCATAAAGGCTGCTTTGGTCAACTTTGATGTCAAGTCGATGTACAGTTAGGTCCATAAATATTTGGACAGAGACAACATTTTTCTAATTTTGGTTCTGTACATTACCACAATGAATTTTGAACAAAACAATCCAGATGCAGTTGAAGTTAAGACTTTCAGCTTTAATTCAGTGGGTTGAACAAAATGATTGCATAAAAATGTGAGGAACTAAAGCATTTTTTAAACACAATCCCTTCATTTCAGGGGCTCAAAAGTAATTGGACAAATTAAATAATTGTAAATAAAATGTTCATTTCTAATACTTGGTTGAAAACCCTTTGTTGGCAATGACTGCCTGAAGTCTTGAACTCATGGACATCACCAGACGCTGTGTTTCCTCCTTTTTAATGCTCTGCCAGGCCTTTACTGCAGCGGTTTTCAGTTGCTGTTTGTTTGTGGGCCTTTCTGTCTGAAGTTTAGTCTTTAACAAGTGAAATGCATGCTCAATTGGGTTGAGGTCAGGTGACTGACATGGCCATTCAAGAATATTCCACTTCTTTGCTTTAATAAACTCCTGGGTTGCTTTGGCTTTATGTTTTGGGTCATTGTCCATCTGTATTATGAAACGCCGACCAATCAGTTTGGCTGGATTTGAGCACACAGTATGTCTCTGAATACCTCAGAATTCATCCGGCTGCTTCTGTCCTGTGTCACATCATCAATAAACACTAGTGACCCAGTGCCACTGGCAGCCATGCATGCCCAAGCCATCACACTGCCTCCGCCGTGTTTTACAGATGATGTGGTATGCTTTGGATCATGAGCTGTACCACGCCGTCGTCATACTTTTTTCTTGCCATCATTCTGGTAGAGGTTGATCTTGGTTTCATCTGTCCAAAGAATGTTCTTCCAGAACTGTGCTGGCTTGTTTAGGTGTTTTTTAGCAAAGTCCAATCTAGCCTTTTTATTCTTGAGGCTTATGAGTGGCTTGCACCGTGCAGTGAACCCTCTGTATTTACTTTCATGCAGTCTTCTCTTTATGGTAGATTTGGATATTGATACGCCTACCTCCTGGAGAGTGTTGTTCACTTGGTTGGCTGTTGTGAAGGGGTTTCTCTTCACCATGGAAATTATTCTGCGATCATCCACCACTGTTGTCTTCTGTGGGCGTCCAGGTCTTTTTGCATTGATGAGTTCACCAGTGCTTTCTTTCTTTCTCAGGATGTACCAAACTGTAGATTTTGCCACTCCTAATATTGTAGCAATTTCTCGGATGTTTTTTTTCTATTTTTGCAGCTTAAGGATGGCTTGTTTCACCTGCATGGAGAGCTCCTTTGACCGCATGTTTTCTTCACAGCAAAATCTTCCAAATGCAAGCACCACACCTCAAATCAACTCCAGGCCTTTTATCTGCTTAATTGAGAATGACATAACGAAGGAATTGCCCACACCTGCCCATGAAATAGCCTTTGAGTCAACTGTCCAATTACTTTTGGTCCCTTTAAAAACAGGGTGGCACATGTTAAGGAGCTGAAACTCCTAAACCCTTCATCCAATTTTAATGTGGATACCCTCAAATGAAAGCTGAAAGTCTGGACTTTATGTCCATGTCCATTATATAACTATAACTTGATGTTTCAGTAGACAGGTAAAAAAAACAACAAAATTTGTGTCAGTGTCCAAATATATATGGACCTAACTGTAAGATATAGGTCAAGTGACAGAGTTCTGAACATGCCAGAAGACCAGGAACATAAACCATACAGAGTGAGGTTAACTAAGAGCAAGACAACAAGAAGTTATATCGATAAAGACTGAAGTAACCAAAACGATGACCAAAGCACGAGAAGAAACGAGAACAAAGCAAGCACTCGCCAAGTTGGGAACTGAGACGCACAACAAGAGGAATATGAGCTAATTAGAACGATGCGTGTGTGAGCAAGAGGAAGCCGGCAACAGATAAAGGTCGCCTTTTAATAAAGCAAGACACTGACACGGCGTCTTGTTACTTATTACTTTAATACGGAAGGATTTTAAACTCATGGAGTCTTAGATTTAAGAAATCGCTTTTCTCTGGTGGACGAAGATTAAAAAACGTGGTTAAAATGTTACTCAAAGAGACAAAACTGTGGCAAAGGTTTAAGGAATTTAATAAAATAGTGCTCCGCAACTCCGCGATAACAAACTCCTTAGGGGACGTCTAAATATTTCGTTATACAGAAAAGTTCGTAATACTGAAATGGGCCCATTTGTCACGCCAAACACTCAGGTTATATGCAAAATTTTAGTCACATTCTCCTTAAGCCTAGGTCACAACCGGACGTACGATTTTTTGGCCGTGCGATTTTTGGCGTTTCCCAAATCGCTGCGTTTTTTTTTGTTCGTGGAGAAAGACGCACGTTGGCCGTAAGTTTGTCTTGCAACCTGAAAAAAACGTAAGCGCCCGTAGAGTTTGTTTGACATGACAAAGAACCTCTGCGGCCGGTCTGCGGCCAGTCTGCGGCTCGAAAATCAGCACGTCACACGCGCGCCCTCCGTGCGTTTCACGCGCGCCCTCCATGCGTTTCTTGCGTTTTTTGCACGTAGACCGGCCATGGGAGCACGTACGGCCGGTTGTGACCGAGGCATTAGCACAAATTTCTCCTTCCGAGTCACTGTCGCAGTTCACTAAAGGATCACGAACGGAGGCGATGATTTCTTCGTCTGTTACGGAAATGACGGAGGTTACTGGTTTATCGTTCGTTGCCAATGTCCACCCACTGACTCGCTCTGGTTTTTTTTTTTTAAATCTTCACCATTCATGTGTCGCAAATCACCGATGATGTCACTTATGTTGTGCCGCGGGCCTGAGCGGGAGGTATAAAACCACTGCCGGTACGCTTTAACTAGGTGCCAAGTTTAACGGTATCAGCACTCATTTCGTCCTTTTATCAATCCTTTGATCATCGTTCTTGATAATTGTTAGTGATCGACACCTAAGCGAGGCTCATTAAAGCTAGACTGCCGTTCAGATTTTTCAAGTGTAGGTCATAAAAAGAATTCTCCCGACACCCAGTTATTTTTGTTTAGTGGACTGAACGCTACCGAATTCGAATCACAGACTTCCAATTTTATTAGTTATTTTTAAACAGAGCAATTAATGAATTTATCTCCACGTGGCCCGAAATTCTCCGCTATTTTTTCCTGCTTCACCATGACCTAATTCAAGATACTACGTCATGCATGACATCACGTGGTGGGCTTTCCACGTTCGCGCAAGGCATTGTGGGATACAAATTTGAGACAGGAGAGAAAAATGGAGGACGTGAGTGTGCGAATGAAATGTGAAAGAGCGACTACAGTAACGGAAAGAAAGCAAGAAGAAAAGACGTTATGTTCTATACGAAGGAAAGGAAACGCAGGACCAAACTAATAAATATCGGCAGTCGGCGAGCACCTCGGTGTGATCAGCTGTTCGTTTAGCGACAGAATGATGGAACTGTCAGTGCACGCTCAAAGGGAAACCTGTAGATGGCAGTAACGCGACACTGTGGATGCCAGCTGCTGTAAAACCCAAAAGAAGAAGATAAACCTGCGCATGCGCACACGGACTTCCTCTGTCTGCTTGACTGCGCGAAGCGAGCGATTTCATGCACGTTATTTGCTTTAATCCCCTCAATTTAAATAACTTCCCAGCCACAAAACAGAATGGCCTGATATTTTGTGAGATATTACAGAAATAAACATATATCACAATGAGCACATTTCAGACTGAACTATATTTCACCGATTTTATGAAATTGAAAGGCCGTCTAGCTTTAAGCCTTTGTTTTATGGCGTTAGCACGTATTGACCGCGGACTTAATTACTCGTTGTTTGTTTCTGGGGGGAAGAGGAGTGCATGACTCAGTGTGTCATGTAAGCAGGCAAGTGACGGATGTGATCGCAGGAAGAGTGTTTATTTACAAACCGGCAAGGAAACGTAAGGCAAAAGCGGGGTCGTGAAACGGGCAATAGTCAGGCGAGGCACAAACAGGATGGCAGAGGCAAAGACGAAAGGCAGAGTCCACATACCAGGGATCGAAACGGGAATTTGGGAGCACTGGTCCATTTGGACCAGTGCCTCTCAAAGGTACTGGTCCGAATGGAGTAGCACTGGTCCGTATTTATAATTACACATTTCAAGCCGATTTTATATATTTATTCATATAATACAACCATATTATACATGAGTGATCAATTTCAACTGTCTATAAACTTCTTCCTCAGTCATCTCATTATCATCACAATCTTCGAAACCCTCATCCAGATCATCATCAATATCTATCGGGTCATACACCACATCATGCTGCGCCTCCTCGTCATCTTCATCTTCCACCTCCTCATTCTGTCTGTCCTGGGGCTCTACATCTCCTGCCACATACTCCCTCTCATCACCTGCAGGCTGCTCTGGCTCATCATACTTGTTGAGCGATATCCGTTTGTTTTGATAGCTGTCAGAAATGTCAAGCCAAGGACTTTTAAACTTCGCGGGGGTATAATCTATCTGACCAATAGCGGTTCAAGTTACATTTGTCTTCACGGGCAGGAACGAAAATGAACGGGAAGAAACGAAACTTCGCGCAGCCATGCTGCATGTAGCGGTGTATACTGCGCACGTAAACAATATGGCGGCGCCCGCGTCTATGCCAACTTGACAAATGTCTCACAAAATCTATTGAAATTATCGTAAAAAACGGTAAAATAGACCAAGTTCTGCTTAAAATGGGCGAGAATCGTTGATAGAAACCATCGAGGCAGTGAGTACTTTGATATATATAGCGTGGCGAGCCAGTCGCCCACTCGGTCGAGTACATGTTGTCACTAGTCGCCCGTACCCTTTCCAACTCGCACTGGCAAGTGGGCGACCGCCCGTTTCGATCCCTGCATACACAAAAGTCAAAACCAGAAAGGCGATACACAGATACAAAGGCCTGGTAATGTGAGACACCGCGTACAGCGCGTATACTTCAAGTCTGTGTTTAGAGAGTCGTTATAAGCGCGCTGTGATTGCACTCTTATCTGGAACAAGCGCATAGGACTGTAATTAGTCCCAATGGCGCTCGGAGCACTAACACGCATGGGCGTGACACAGTGATGGTTTTTGAAGACTCTGACACATTGTCACTAAAGGCAGGGGGCACGAGCCTCGTTTGTTATAAGCGAAAGTTCGTAATAAGAGTTTGCTATCGCGGAGTTGCAGTGTACTGTATGTATTGACAGATGCGTAATGCTACATTTTGTTAACAGTTCCTGAAAATGCTCATTCGTTGCAAGAATAATCACCGTTTCATCCATTCAATGAGTATGTTTTGAAATTGAAAAAAAAAAGAAAACGATCACCACTTGTTTACTGTAAATAAATTAAAAAAACAATGCAACGACCGCTCATGAACAGGTTTATCTCATTTATTGACCCGGCCACTCCCACTTCCAGGAAATTGTCATCCAGTTGTCTTTTCCTTCTGAATCTGCGGTCTTGGTGAAATCGTTTTCGACACAGGTTTGAGTCGGATTGACAGAACGGTGCACGTCATTCCATCATCGGAATTTTAACATTGATTGACACATCTGTATACGGCTGCAACGATGTCATTTTTAGCTCATCCGGTCGTAGGCCAGGCTGGACGAGTTCATGCGATCATGAGTCGTCTGTCTGTCCTGTCATCTGTCCACAGTTTACAAAAATCGCTACTCCGTCTCCAGGATTAATCGGATTTCGATCAAACTCGCATGCAATGTTCCCCAGGTGGGCGTGCATAAAAATTGTCAAGACGGTGGCGCCACCTGTCATATTTACCATTTTATGGGCGTCTGAAATTGTTGGGTGACTCGCCACACCAAACACTACCGTTCGTAAACTGCTAGGACGTTTTCACTGAAACTCACCCAGAAGACTTTTCTAAAGACATATTCCAACAAGAGTTGTTCACCAGGTGGCGCCACCTACCATGGCTGCAGCTACACAGGGGTCATGTGCAATTTCACAAAAATCGCTGCTCCTCCCACAGGACTGATCGGATTTCAAATTCACACATGGCAACAGTGGCTGGTATGAGCTCCAGTCTCACTGAGGTTATTTTTTCTGGTGTTTTTCCCCTGCGTCTTTCTTATTCAGATCTTCACATCTCCATCGCCCCCTGGTGGTGACCTTTTGCGTGCGGACAAATTGAGTTTGGAAAAGGCGCCAAATTGTAAATCGGAACAGATTTTGAACAAAATTTTGTCCTGAAAGATTGAAAGAAAGGTATTAAACATAAATCAGCTGAGCAGTTAAGTGAATTAAAGGGGTGTTCACACGGCAACTTTTACTCCGGTGTAGCACCGGGGCTGCCCCGGTAGAGCGTTCACACGGTACAAAGTTATACCGGTGTAGCCCCTGAAAGCTGCTTAAACCGGTGCAAATCTAACCCTGCTCAGGAGGTGGTTTAAGAAATTTACTCCGGAGTAAATGCTAGTTTGCGGGGCAGCACCGATATAAAATGGGACGTCTGAACGCTACAGGGGTAGACTCGCTACGCGTGACGAGAGTTGATTACATACGGGTATTGCATAATTTGCATCCTGGTATTTTGCGCTTCCAAAATGGAGAATATCAACAACAACAGAACTGCATGTCTTCCAGTGTTGCCAGATTGGGCGGTTTTAAGTGCATTTTGGTGGATTTGAACATATTTTGGGCTGGAAAACGTCAGCAGTATCTGGCAACACTGGTGTCTTCATCCACGTTGTTTTCCTGGCGCTTGGTGATGCCATGACAACCGGGAAAAGGAAGTACATTTTCACGCATGCGCATATTTCATTTCCGCATTATTACTATCGTATAGCACGGTCGCAAAAACTGCCGTGTGAACGCAAGTGGGGCTGCACCGGTGCTAACACGCTTCTCTCTAGTAAGCAGGTTTGTGACGTGTGAATGCTCCACAAAATTTACACCGGTGTAAGATATATCGCAACAAAATACATCGGTGCAGCATCGATGCAAATATGTGCCGTGTGAACACCCCTAAATTGTTGGGAGAAACCCGACTGTCCACGTATATGCGCTGATACACTACTCTTTTTCTCTCTCTCTCTCTCTCTCTCTCTCTCTCTCTCTCACACACACACAGAGGAGACATTTATTTATTTATTTATTTTCATTTCAGCGCTGCAGCATGATGAGTTCAGCACAACTTTTAATTCCATTTGAAACAGGAAGTGCGTGTGAATCCGAGAGCGGCGTTCAGACTTGTTCTGCGTTTTTTCTTATTTCAACTTCATTAGCGCCGAGCACGTGCGGCTTCACTAACGTTGGTGTCTGAAAGCTGAGGAGTTTGTCCTTGAAAAGCACAAGCCACAGAGCTGCTCGGCGTTCTTCCACAACTTTCTGTTTTTTTGATCAACGGGGTCATGTTTTGACCGAATCAGGCGGTGTTTCATTAAAGAAGTGATTCACTGAATACTTTTATTATGAATAATAATGAATAAAAGCATAGTTGTTTTAATACAGGCATGCGTACTTTTTTTTTTTTCCATCGTCTGCGCAAAATCTCAACAAGGTTTTAAAAAAAAAAAATCAAACCCTTTTGCAGTCAGTTTTGCTGATTTTCATTGCACTCATGTTGTTTTATGTTGATAAACACCAATCATTCATGAAGTGTCCTGACAGCACATTTGCATTTAGCCACGCCCACAAATCTCTGTTAAAGGACATGGGACATGAAACATACGCTACGTTCACACTGCAAGGCTTAATGCTCAATTCCGATTTTTTTGTGAAATCCGATTTTTTTGTGAGGTCGTTCACATTAACAAATATATGCGACTTGTATGTGATCCTCAGTATGAACGAAAAGCGACCTAAAAGTGTTCCGCATGCGCATTGCAGGATACGACGACGTCACACGCAGTGAGCATGGCCAGTGTTTACGGAAGTAAAACCGCCCGGTTGCGGTATGACCCATCCAATCTAGCTTGAATAGCTGTATCCCCCCAAATGGAAATCAGCTCCCTAACCTCTGCGTCCTTCCATTGAGAAGATTCAGAACCTTCACAGCCCGAAGCGTCCCTCGCATTGATGTCATGCGCAGGGGCGCAGATACGTTTTTTGAACTGGGGGGAGACAAAAAACTGGGGGGACAAAGCTGCCAGCAAACCAACCCCAACCCCGATATGCCTGTCAAACTTGTTGTGGGTAACCATAGCAACCAAGCTCGAGCTCGCAACCTGTGCAGTCTGCGCAGCTCAACCAACCGAATATCAGTCTTTGTTTTGTTTTATGTGAGTTGTTGCAACTATGTATACACTGCCGTGCACCTCAATAAACCGAATGGTAATTAGTCTTTTGATTTTTCCGTGAGGTTTGCCTTATGCAAAGAAAGACAGCATAGACGTTTTTTCCTCCCTATAAGTGGGGGGGACCGAACGAGGTGAATTTAAATCTGGGTGGGACGAATCCCACCCGTCCCACCGTCTATCTGCGCCCGTGATTATGCGCCATGTTGTCGTAACTTTTTTTGAGAGACCCGCCGCCTACTTCAGCGCAGAATAGTGATGTTTGTGGCTTGTCGATGACGTGTAAGTCGGATGAATGCGACCTGGCGGTTCAGACTGAAGTCGCATATGAAAAGAGCGGATAGGAATCGGAATTAGAACCACATATCCAAACGGCCTGGGTCGGATTTGAAAAAATCGGATCTGTGTCGTTCATATTGTCAATAAAAGATCGGATACAGGTCACATATGGGCGAAAAGATCGGATTTGAGTCACTTCAGCCTGCAGTGTGAACGTAGCCATAAATGCACACTATATCAGTTTCTTTCCATTAAAAATGTGAATTAATTGCATTAACAAATACAAAATCATCTATTAAATTCAGCAAAATCGTTATATTCGTGATGATTATATGGCATTTCTGCTCGAGCTCCGATATGCATATTTTACAACCGGAAGAGCCGCTGTCACGTGATCATACGTCACAAAAACTTTCGGGCACAGCACAAGCGGGTAGATGAATGGAGAAGTGAATGACAAGAAAATTGTTTTTATAGTCTTTAACGTACATTGAACGTCATGGTGTATTGTGCTGCTTATGGTTGCAATAATTCCAATGGGAAATGCCCTGGAGTAAGTTTTTTTGCATTCCCCAAGGACCCAAAGCTGAGGAAAGTGTGGGCTCACTACTGCCGTAGAAAAAACTTCGCACCTACTGTTTCCCACAAACTGTGTTCGGACCATTTCACTGAGGATTCTTTCAACATTAATACTCGGGTACTGAGCGATATTAATTGCCAAGCCAAATTTAAGAGGCCGTATAGCCGGGTTCATGGAGGCAGTGATAGCGCCATAATATACAGGGCCTAACATTCCTACAACTGTAGAGACAGTCAAGAAATCCTGTAACATTAATGGACATTTAAATAAATGTTATGTTGGTAAGTTTGTTTAACTTTTCTTAATTTTCACCTCTTTCGCCAAATGGCGTAATGTTGTTGGCTGTGTGATGGCGTTTCGCCATTTTGAATGTTTTCATCTCGGACTCTGGAAGCATTGTATCTCAATCAATCTCGAAAAATATCAGCAAAAAAAACTAGCTTGCAACGGACTTTAGCTAGATCTATGATGAACTTTCAATGTATGATACAAAAATACAGTGGTGCTTGAAAGTTTGTGAACCCTTTAGAATTTTCTATATTTCTGCAAAAATATGACCCAAAACATCATCAGATTTTCACACAAGTCCTAAAAGTAAATAAAGAGAACCCAGTTAAACAAATGAGACAAAAATATTATACTTGGTCATTTATTTATTGAGGAAAATGATCCACTATTACATATCTGTGAGTGGCAAAAGTATGTGAACCTCTAGGATTAGCAGTTAATTTGAAGGTGAAATTAGAGTCAGGTGTTTTCAATCAATGGGATGACAATCAGGTGTGAGTGGGCACCCTGTTTTATTTAAAGAACAGGGATCTATCAAAGTCTGATCTTCACAACACATCTTTATGGAAGTGTATCATGGCATGGACAAAGGAGATTTCTGAGGACCTCAGAAAAAGCGTTGTTGATGCTCATCAGGCTGGAAAAGGTTACAAAACCATCTCTAAAGAGTTTGGACTCCACCAATCCACAGTCAGACAGATTGTGTACAAATGGAGGAAATTCAAGACCATCGTTACCCTCCCCAGGAGTGGTCGACCAACAAAGATCACTCCAAGAGCAAGGCGTGTAATAGTTGGCGAGGTCAGAAAGGACCCCAGGGTAACTTCTAAGCAACTGAAGGCCTCTCTCACATTGGCTAATGTTAATGTTCATGAGTCCACCATCAGGAGAACACTGAACAACAATGGTGTGCATGACAGGGTTGCAAAGAGAAAGCCACTGCTCTCCAAAAAACTTGCTGCTTGTCTGCAGTTTGCTAAAGATCACATGGACAAGCCAGATGGCTATTGGAAAAATGTTTTGTGGATGGCTGAGCCCAAAATAGAACAATTTGGTTTAAATGAGAAGCGTTATGTTTGGAGAAAGGAAAACACTGCATTCCAGCATAAGAACCTTATCCCATCTGTGAAACATGGTGGTGGTAGTATCGTGTTTTGGGCCTGTTTTGCTGCATCTGGGCCAGGACGGCTTGCCATCATCGATGGAACAATGAATTCTGAATTATACCAGGGAATTCTAAAGGAAAATGTCAGGACATCTGCCCATGAACTGAATCTCAAGAGAAGGTGGGTCATGCAGCAAGGCAACGACCCTAAGCACACAAGTCGTTCTACCAAAGAATGGTTAAAGAAGAATAAAGTTAATGTTCTGGAATGGCCAAGTCAAAGTCCTGACCTTAATCCAATCAAAATGTTGAGGAAGGACCTGAAGCGAGCAGTTCATGTGAGGAAAGCCACCAACATCCCAGAGTTGAAGCTGTTCTGTACGGAGGAACGGGCTAAAATTCCTCCAAGCCGGTGTGCAGAACTGATCAACAGTTACCGCAAACGTTTAGTTGCAGTTATTGCTGCACAAGGGGGTCACACCAGATACTGAAAGCAAAGGTTCACATACTTTTGCCACTCACAGACATGTAATATTGGATCATTTTCCTCAATAAATAAATGACCAAGTATAATATTTTTGTCTCATTTGTTTAACTGGGTTCTCTTTATCTACTTTTAGGACTTGTGTGAAAATCTGATGATGTTTTAGGTCATATTTATGCAGAAATATAGAAAATTCTAAAGGCTTCACAAACTTTTAAGCACCACTGTAATACTTCTTTCAACAGATCATTAGCCTTTGAGCAGAATTGTTTTTAACTTACCAGGAAGTGTTATCGAGCCGACCGCTTTCAGTTTCATGAGGGCTGAATGAACTCTCACTCTCAGAATCATCTGACCCGTCAGAGTAAAGACAAGATCCATGTTCATGTGAATTTCCAGCTATCGGTTCGAATTGATAGGGTCTAACTTCACATCTCTGTGAAACATCGGGAATGTCACTGTCGATGGTGTCCATTTCAGTAACCTGTTTACATTAGATTCCCAAGCGCTGGCTCCTTGGAAAGTTTTTGTGACGTCACGGGTCACGTGACCACCTAGCTCATTAACGAATCCTTGTTTTACGCTGATGTATAAAAAAGTTGAATAATGTGATGATTTTCACATTTTTGACGCCCTGCAGTGATTTAGATGGCATTTCTTATGTCCTTTATACATAATTATACCCAGAAAAAAATCCATGTCCCATATCCTTTAAAGGGCCAATTTCGTGTTGTTTTTTTTTTTATATGAAAGAATGTCCCTTTACACACTCATCCAGAAGGGTAATTCTGCACAAGGCCATCTGTCTACAGCAGAAAAAAATCAAATAACAAAACGCGTCTGGAAAAATCCCAAGGGAGTCTGGAGCCGGATTGATCCAGATTCGTGACGTCACGTGCGGATCCGCCAGCAGGCTGAGAGACCCTGCATGGGTTCAGCGCCCAGTCTGCGTAGACCAAGTTTAGTAGCTAGCGATTTTGCATTGAAACATGGATTTTCTTGGTCTTTTTCTCGGCTCTGCTTGGTCCTCGGCTTCGACAGCCTCGGTGGATGCGGCACTTCGCCTCCTGTCGGGAGACGAGCATGGCTGGCTCCTTTGGTGACGCTGACACAAATGGAGACGGTGTTGCTTTGGGCATTCTAACAGACGGAACTGCGTCTTTTTTCAGATCAAGTTGCTTCTTGAAGCCCATTTCCCACTGCAAATAGTTCTCAAAGTCGTCGGGCTTTATGAAGCGAGCCCCGGATATGACGCTGTGGTCTGTTGCATGTTGGCAGTTTTTCCGGGTGCCTCGCGCGAAGCGCTCCCATTTCTCTCTCATTGTCCGGTCTTTTGATGAGTACGATGAGTACTAATCCCATCATGATTGGTGTTGCTACAGCTTCCTACGATACATCTGTTAACCATTTTAATAATTACGTGATAACGTTGAAGAAATTTGCAGAAAACCACCAGGTCGTTTTCTCATAAACAAACCAGCGCTGACGTAGGATTCAGAAGGAGGCGTCCCGCACGCGACGTCACGAAAATCAATGTTTGCCGGGAAATCCAAATGCTGAGTTTTTTCAGAGGTGGACCAATTCAACTCAAATGGCTCGATTTCAACTGAATTTTTCTGGTATTGCGCAAGGTAAAAAAAAAAATTGCACAAAATGCAGAATGTTACAGATATTTGACCAAAGTTTAATATAAAATAGGAGAATTGCACTGATCTCGCTCCTGAATTTACCCGTGATGTGCACTTTAAAGGCAAAGCTGACCGCTGAAAATGATAGAATGACAGATAAATGGATAAACTGATAAAAGATGCTCTGCTCCACCAAGGTGCTGAATCATGTTTTGTGTTGATTTCACTGATTTGAGAAGTCTGTCC
>NC_083579.1:7372267-7514767 GCF_027579695.1 Neoarius graeffei | reverse complement strand
ATTAAACTCTTACCGAAGCCGGTCGGGAGCAAGGCGAAAACGTCCTTCCTTTCAATAAATACCTCCAGGGCTGCTCTTTGCTCCGTTTTCAATGAGAACTTGCTCCATGTTCGTAATGTTTCTAGTGAATGAAGCACTTCCGGCATAGATTCTGTAAACAATCTATGGCTTCCGGTCGCAGTTCTACTACGTCACTGCCTTGAACACGCCTCTACCCAGGGCCGTTGGAGATGCTCAAAGTTGATTGGCTCCCGATTTTTCGGGAGCTTGGAAGAGCTGGAGATAGCTTGCCTTGCCAGACTAAGCTCGCAACAGGCCCTCGTGTTGCGTCACACTTAGGATGGGCGGGCCCAGGCTAGGGAGCGCAGGCATCACCCACGGCGAACCAAGGCCTGGAGGGAACCGACGCCCAAAACTAGGTCCGGAACTACACCACAACCGGCGGACAAAACACTCAACCATCAAACTACACAAACACACAGTAAAAAAAAATAGAAAAAGAAATAAAATAAAATAGCTCTGGTGAGAAGCGGCAGCCAGAACGCGCACGACGTACTCTCAACCGGAAACGAAAAATTGACCGTAGGTGTGAATGTGAGTGTGAATGGTTGTCTGTGTCTATGTGTCGGCCCTGTGATGACCTGGCGACTTGTCCAGGCTACAGATAATGGATGGATGACCAAACACGCCCCTCATTACTGATGTTGCCGTATCGGGCCATGCTGGGATTGCTGAGGAGGGACGAGAAAAGATCGAAAAATACCAAGATCTGAGAAGGGAACTCAAGAAGTTGTGGGACATCAGGACAACTGTTGTACCAGTGGCGTTTGGAGCGCGAGGTGTGGTGACAGGAAACCTGCCGAAACATCTGGCAATGATTGGAGTAACCAGGTCCAGCTGCTGCAGAAGGCAGCACTCTGCAGTACAGAGCGATACTCAGAAAAGTACCTGAGGCCCGAGGCTGTGGGGCAGAGCTCGCCTTCGTACATGACTTACATTAACCTAACCTGAGACACTCAACATCTCATCTCATTATCTCTAGCCGCTTTATCCTGTTCTACAGGGTCGCAGGCAAGCTGGAGCCTATCCCAGCTGACTACGGGTGAAAGGCGGGGTTCACCCTGGACAAGTCGCCAGGTCATCACAGGGCTGACACATAGACACAGACAACCATTCACACTCACATTCACACCTACGGTCAATTTAGAGTCACCAGTTAACCTAACCTGCATGTCTTTGGACTGTGGGGGAAACCGGAGCACCCGGAGGAAACCCACGCGGACACGGGGAGAACATGCAAACTCCGCACAGAAAGGCCCTCGCCGGCCACGGGGCTCGAACCCGCACCTTCTTGCTGTGAGGCGACAGCGCTAACCACTACACCACCGTGCCGCCCACACTCAACATAATAATAATAATAATAATAATAATACCAACAGCATTAACAACAAAAATAATCGTAAGTGTTGCTAGGCAAAACAAACCTCGCCCGGTAGCACTTATGATGAAGGAAGATATCGCAAAAAAATGACCTTGACCTTGTGTGAACATACTTTGCCAATAAACATGGTTCTGATTCTGATTCTGTCGTCCCCTGTGACAGCGCGTGTCTATCAGCCTCAGTTCGGAGGTTTCGGTTTTGAAAACTGTCAGAGGTAAGAGTAGAATAATCTAACGTACAGACAGTGGAAGCTCAGTGGAACGCACTTTCCCTCTGTAATAAGCATAAACGTCTGAAAGCGATTTCTTTCGTCCACGTATTTATAATTTATCATTGATATTTATAATAATAAATCAACAGAGCGGGGAAGGTTTTGTCAATGGGGTTTAAAAGTGGGCGTGGCCAACCCCTTTCCTTTGCGTATGTAAATGAACGGAAAAAAAACCCCATCCAATGACAGCAGTGTATGCAAAAGAGGCAGGTAGTGATCCAATCAGCATGTTTGTGGGCGGAGTCTTTTTCCGAGGCAGCGCCCTGCAGCCTGAGCTCAGAGCTTTTATTTATTTATTTATTTACCTTTTTGATCATCATGACCTTGACTTTGGCCGGATGACCCCAAAATTTTGGAGGTTCTATTTGAGACCAATGCCCATCTATCCTGAAAGTTTCATGAAGATCAGGTCCAGCCGTTTTCCTGTAACATCGTTTACAAGAAAAAAAAAAACAAAGAAAGAAACAAACAAATACGGAAGCCGCGAGAGGCCCTTTGTATAATCCTTGTTTTTATTCACCTTGTTATTCCGAGATAACGACATAATTAATTCAGGATCTCGAGAAAACACCACAACTAATTCAAGATCGAGAAAACAAAACCGTTATTTCGAGATCTTGAGAAAACAAAACAATTATTTCATGATCTCGAGTAAACAGCTGAGAAATGGTTCATTCAGGTGCGCCAAGAGACTTGTGATACACTGACTTTGGGGCTATTTCTCATTCTGTATAGACGCAACTTTGGTCATTAGAATGTCTGGAATAATCGATCACCTAATAAGGCAATATTTTGATCAGGGGTTGACACAGGGAGAGATTGCATTAAGCCTTTTAATAAGGGATAATTTCAAAATTAGTCCGCGGCACCTCCGCAGAACTCTGACCCACAGGGGGCGCAGCTCTGCTAGAAATCTCAGCTGTTTACTCGAGATCATGAAATAATTGTTTTGTTTTTTCGAGATCACGGAATAATTGTTTTGTTTTCTCGAGATCTCAAAATAATTGTTTTGTTTTCTCGAGATCACGGAATAACGGTTTTGTTTTCTCGAGATCTCGAATTAGTTGTGTTGTTTTCTCGAGATCATGAAATAATTGTTTTGTTTTCTCGAGATCTCGGAATAATTGTTTTGTTTTCTCGAGATCACAGAATAACGGTTTTGTTTTCTCGAGATCTCGAATTAGTTGTGTTGTTTTCTCGAGATCATGAAATAATTGTTTTGTTTTCTCGAGATCTCGAAATAATTGTTTTGTTTTCTCGAGATCTCTGAATAATTTTGTTTTCTCGAGATCACAGAATAACGGTTTTGTTTTCTCGAGATCTTGAAATAATTGTTTTGTTTTCTCGAGATCACGGAATAACGGTTTTGTTTTCTCGAGATCTCGAATTAGTTGTGTTGTTTTCTCGAGATCATGAAATAATTGTTTTGTTTTCTCGAGTTCTCGGAATAATTGTTTTGTTTTCTCGAGATCACGGAATAACGGTTTTGTTTTCTCGAGATCACGGAATAACGGTTTTGTTTTCTCGAGATCTCGAATTAGTTGTGTTGTTTTCTCGAGATCATGAAATAATTGTTTTGTTTTCTCGAGATCTCGAAACAATTGTCTTGTTTTCTTGAGATCTCGGAATAATTGTTTTGTTTTCTCGAGATCTCGAATTAGTTGTGTTGTTTTCTCGAGATCCTGAAATAATTATGTCGTTATCTCGGGATAACAAGGTGAATAAAAAAAGATTATATGAAGGGCCTCTCGCGGCTTCCGTAAACAAACAAAGAAACCTGACTGAAAACAATACCTCGCCCACTGGTGGACTCCATCCTGGGTGAGGTAATAATAATAATAATATTAATAATAATAATAATAATCACAACAACACTAACAACAAAAATAATAATAATAATAATAATAATAATAAAAAGAAGAGCACCAGCAGTGATAACAACAATGACAATAACAACAACAATAATAATAGTAATAATACCAACACCAATAACAACAATACTATTAATGATAAGAATAATAGTAACTTATTTGTTTATTTATTTATTTGTTCAGCTTGATTGATTTTATAAACTTTTTCATACATTTTAAACACAGCTCAGAATTCTTTACAGTGTGAAATAAAAACAGAAATAAAGAAACAAGGGTGGACTGAAAACAGTACAATCGGAAAATAATAATAATAATTTAACCCAATACAAAATAGCAGCAATGACAGAAAGAATAATAATAATAATAATAATACAAATTATCTTATCAGAAAGTGCAGAAAATTTGAGTAAAATTGTAACAATTAGAATAATATAAAAATAAATTAAAGCAAATAATAAAAGTGAGATAAAGATCACTGCGAGTTTATTGGTGAAGTGTTTCCAGATGTTGGCGGATACGTACAGAGCACAGTTTTATTCAGGTTAATCATGGACTGTGGAATAAAATGCACCCGGATTCCAAAAATAAACATGCCTTCAGATGGAAAACTCGCACAAAAGCATCGACATGGAAAAAATGGCCCCCATAAGAGCTAAAAATGGACAAAGGACGGCTAAAACATGGATAAAATTTGGCTTCATGCTTGGAATATGTTTATCCCAAGGTCAGAAATATGCCTCTGAAGGTGAAAAATTCCCCCACATGGACAAACAGGACCTCAAAATAGCAACAGTCATCATGTGGAGGAAAAAAAAAAGACCCCCAGGGAAGAAGAGTAACACAAAGCCTGTTTTTCCCATCCGGATACATGCCAGGTGTTTGTGGGAAAAATATCAGGGATGGAAACTCGAGTGGAATCTGATACGATTCCAAACCCCGCCTACTGCTGAATATGATAATAACACTGTCTGTATTTTCTCCGTCACTCAGCTCAAAGCTGACATCGGTACGATTCCAGACTGGTCACAATCTCTGTTTGGACTGTCGGGTCACGAAGCTGGACAATGATGTCACGTTTAAAGACCAGTAAGAGCTTCCAGCAGAGTCGGGCTTCGAGTTTGGTTTTCTCTTCAGTTTTATTTTTAATCAGTGTTTATTTCTCTTGGCCTGAATGATCATTCAAAGCACATGGAGTCTTCAAATCGAAATGCTATCGTATTCGTCTTATTCCACAGTTTGACAACACATACTCGTTTTGTTTAATAAAAGGCAGCCCTTCATACTCTTTATTTGCTCGTAGTTACGAATTAAAGGTGCTGACTGCAAAGTCGTCTGAACGTTTTTATTGTACATAGCGTTTTCCTGTGTCTCACACGAACAATATCATGCGGACGAATAGGATGTGATCATTTTGACGTGCTGAGGGTCACTTTCCTCTGCTTTTGGGACCGTTTTCCTCCATCTTGAGGTAAACAGGAACGTGAGGGAGGAGCTTTAAGGAATTAGCATAACTATGGAAGAGCGTCACACCAAGATGGCGACGGCTGGAAAACATCGTGGCTCTGTGTCGACCTCGGAGAGTTTTGAGTCGCAGGGATGTACAGTGGTGCTTGAAAGTTTGTGAACCCTTTAGAATTTTCTATATTTCTGCATAAATATGACCTAAAACATCATCAGATTTTCACACAAGTCCTAAAAGTAGATAAAGAGAACCCAGTTAAACAAATGAGACAAAAATATTATACTTGGTCATTTATTTATTGAGGAAAATGATCCAATATTACATATCTGTGAGTGGCAAAAGTATGTGAACCTTTGCTGTCAGTATCTGGTGTGACCCCCTTGTGCAGCAATAACTGCAACTAAACGTTTGCGGTAACTTGATCAGTCCTGCACACCGGCTTGGAGGAATTTTAGCCCGTTCCTCCGTACAGAACAGCTTCAACTCTGGGATGTTGGTGGGTTTCCTCACATGAACTGCTCGCTTCAGGTCCTTCCACAACATTTCCATCGGATTAAGGTCAGGACTTTGGCTTGGCCATTCCAAAACATTCACTTTATTCTTCTTTAACCATTCTTTGGTAGAACGACTTGTGTGCTTAGGGTCGTTGTCTTGCTGCATGACCCACCTTCTCTTGAGATTCAGTTCATGGACAGATGTCCTGACATTTTCCTTTAGAATTCACTGGTTTGGGGGCGTCGTGGCTCAGGTGGTTAAGGCGCCATACCATGAATGCGGGCGACCCGGGTTCGATTCCGGCCCGAGGTCATTTCCCGATCCCTTCCCGTCTCTCTCTCCCGCTCATTTCCTGTCTCTACACTGTCCTATCCAATAAAGGTGCAAAAAGCCCAAAAAAAATCTTAAAAAAAAAAGAATTCACTGGTATAATTCAGAATTCATTGTTCCATCAATGATGGCAAGCCGTCCTGGCCCAGATGCAGCAAAACAGGCCCAAACCATGACACTACCACCACCATGTTTCACAGATGGGATAAGGTTCTTATGCTGGAATGCAGTGTTTTCCTTTCTCCAAACATAACGCTTCTCATTTAAACCAAAAAGTTCTATTTTGTTCTCATCCGTCCACAAAATTTTTCCAATAGCCTTCTGGCTTGTCCACGTGATCTTTAGCAAACTGCAGACGAGCAGCAATGTTCTTTTTGGAGAGCAGTGGCTTTCTCCTTGCAACCCTGCCATGCACACCATTGTTGTTCAGTGTTCTCCTGATGGTGGACTCATGAACATTAACATTAGCCAATGTGAGAGAGGCCTTCAGTTGCTTAGAAGTTACCCTGGGGTCCTTTGTGACCTCGCCGACTATTACACGCCTTGCTCTTGGAGTGATCTTTGTTGGTCAACCACTCCTAGGGAGGGTAACAGTGGTCTTGAATCTCCTCCATTTGTACACAATCTGTCTGACTGTGGATTGGTGGAGTCCAAACTCTTTAGAGATGGTTTTGTAACCTTTTCCAGCCTGATGAGCATCAACAACGCTTTTTCTGAGGTCCTCAGAAATCTCCTTTGTTCATGCCATGATACACTTCCACAAACATGTGTTGTGAAGATCAGACTTTGATAGATCCCTGTTCTTTAAATAAAACAGGGTGCCCACTCACACCTGATTGTCATCCCATTGATTGAAAACACCTGACTCTAATTTCACCTTCAAATTAACTGCTAATCCTAGAGGTTCACATACTTTTGCCACTCACAGATATGTAATATTGGATCATTTTCCTCAATAAATAAATGACCGAGTATAATATTTTTGTCTCATTTGTTTAACTGGGCTCTCTTTATCTACTTTTAGGACTTGTGTGAAAATCTGATGATGTTTTAGGTCATATTTATGCAGAAATATAGAAAATTCTAAAGGGTTCACAAACTTTCAAGCACCACTGTACTTTGCGGTTGACGTTCGCGAATAGATCCGTGAAACAAAAGACAAATATTTATATCTTTTCTCTGTTCCTGCTTTTGCGTTATCGTTTCTTAACTCCATACTCAGACTCACCAATCCAAAACATGCATTGTGAATTCTTCATCAGATTTCCCGCCTGTTTCATCCTTCACTCGATTCCGGCAGTCGATCTGTCCCTTCACGACAACCATTGCTTTTCTGATGCGCTTTCTCAATGATTGGCTTTCATTTTTTCCTTTTCTTTTCTGCTGGTGGGAGAGTGGAGTCCGCCATGTTTGCCCACGCTGACTTGTTTTGATTAAAAGTACAACCCCGATTGCAAAAAAGTTGGGACAAAGTACAAATTGTAAATAAAAACAGAATGCAATAATTTACAAATCTCAAAAACTGATATTGTATTCACAATAGAAGATAGACAACATATCAAATGTCGAAAGTGAGACATTTTGAAATTTCATGCCAAATATTGGCTCATTTGAAATTTCATGACAGCAACACATCTCAAAAAAGTTGGGACAGGGGCAATAAGAGGCTGGAAAAGTTAAAGGTACAAAAAAGGAACAGCTGGAGGACCAAATTGCAACTCATTAGGTCAATTGGCAATAGGTCATTAACATGACTGGGTATAAAAAGAGCATCTTGGAGTGGCAGCGGCTCTCAGAAGTAAAGATGGGAAGAGGATCACCAATCCCCCTAATTCTGCGCCGACAAATAGTGGAGCAATATCAGAAAGGAGTTCAACAGTGTAAAATTGCAAAGAGTTTGAACATATCATCATCTACAGTGCATAATATCATCAAAAGATTCAGAGAATCTGGAAGAATCTCTGTGCGTAAGGGACAAGGCCGGAAAACCATACTGGGTGCCCGTGATCTTCGGGCCCTTAGACGGCACTGCATCACATACAGGCATGCTTCTGTATTGGAAATCACAAAATGGGCTCAGGAATATTTCCAGAGAACATTATCTGTGGACACAATTCACCGTGCCATCCGCCGTTGCCAGCTAAAACTCTATAGTTCAAAGAAGAAGCCGTATCTAAACATGATCCAGAAGCGCAGACGTCTTCTCTGGGCCAAGGGTCATTTAAAATGGACTGTGGCAAAGTGGAAAACTGTTCTGTGGTCAGACGAATCAAAATGTGAAGTTCTTTATGGAAATCAGGGACGCCGTGTCATTCGGACTAAAGAGGAGAAGGACGACCCAAGTTGTTATCAGCGCTCAGTTCAGAAGCCTGCATCTCTGATGGTATGGGGTTGCATTAGTGCGTGTGGCATGGGCAGCTTACACATCTGGAAAGACACCATCAATGCTGAAAGGTATATCCAGGTTCTAGAGCAACATATGCTCCCATCCAGACGACGTCTCTTTCAGGGAAGACCTTGCATTTTCCAACATGACAATGCCAAACCACATACTGCATCAATTACAGCATCATGGCTGCGTAGAAGAAGGGTCCGGGTACTGAACTGGCCAGCCTGCAGTCCAGATCTTTCACCCATAGAAAACATTTGGCGCATCATAAAATGGAAGATACGACAAAAAAGACCTAAGACAGTTGAGCAACTAGAATCCTACATTAGACAAGAAGGGGTTAACATTCCTATCCCTAAACTTGAGCAACTTGTCTCCTCAGTCCCCAGACGTTTACAGACTGTTGTAAAGAGAAAAGGGGATGTCTCACAGTGGTAAACATGGCCTTGTCCCAACTTTTTTGAGATGTGTTGTTGTCATGAAATTAAAAATCACCTAATTTTTCTCTTTAAATGATACATTTTCTCAGTTTAAACATTTGATATGTCATCTATGTTCTATTCTGAATAAAATATGGAATTTTGAAACTTCCACATCATTGCATTCCGTTTTTATTTACAATTTGTACTTTGTCCCAACTTTTTTGGAATCGGGGTTGTAGATCAAACACACCCCCTGATGGTCACGTGATATGATATTGTTGCTCACTTGCTTCGGCGATCTCCTGAATCGTAAAATGCGGGTGCAGCAGCAAAGCATCTCAAAACTCCAACAACAATAGAAATAGAACATTTTACCCAGAATTCAACTTTGCACTCCGAACCTTTAATGTTATGTAACATTCATGAAAGAAGCTAGTTCCTGCGCTAACGTCCATTATAGCAGCTACAAACGTCCTCACCATCCTCTCCTGACACTGGAGCCTCCTTCCATACATATTCAGTAAACGTCTCCTTAAAGAAAACGTTTTCATGAACGAGCCGTTACTATAGAAACGATTAAGGTATTCGAGTAATTGCACGTGTGCATTTTGAACCCGGCATTTTCGATCCGCCGTTTTCGATTATGGAGCGGCGCAGTGCTTAAATACAGTCAGTACCCCGACGCGTCTCTCAGCACTGAGCCGTCGCTGCATTCATTAAAAACAGCAGTCCTGTAAGGTTTCCCCGTAATGAGCTGCATCCTAAACATGACGCCGGCGCGAGTGAAGAGGTGCTCGAGGTGCTGTAGAGAATCTTCACTGAGAGCCCTGTCTCCTTACCCGAGGCCACTGAAGAGTTCATCAAAGCAGATGCAGGATGTTGATTATTCCTTCAATGCGGCAATAAAACAAAGCAACAAGTAAGGGCAAGGCCAGAGCTGCGCCTGTGTGTGCGTGTGTACGTGCACACCAACACCATGTATGGCTTTATAACGCAAATGCTTCCTTATTAAGAGGCCACCTGAACGTGATAAAATGGACCGTGATACATCACTGGCAGGGAAACACAAGGTGAAGAGAGAAAGACGTAAACTAAAATAAATGCATTCATTTACCTCTCATTCTCCAAATGCATATGTGCATATTAAACACTGTTAATGATGTGGGTGTGTGTTTGTGGGTGGAGTCGTTTGTACAGATGGTTTAATGGCTGGCTGGATGGATGGATAGATACGGATGGTGGATAGATGTGTAAACAGATAGATGAATCAATGGATGGATGAATTGATATGTAAATGGACAGACTGATGTGTAAATAAACAGGTGGATTGTTGGAAAAACAGATTGATGGATAGATGGAGGGGCAGTGAATGTGGAAATGGCTGGTTAGATGGATGGATGGATGGATGGATGGATGGATGGATGGATGGATGGATGGATGGATAAACAGATGGTTGAATCAATATGTAAGTGGATGGATGTACAGATAAATGGATGGATGGATTGGTGTGTAAATGGATGGATTTATGGATAAATGGATGGGTGGCTGTATGTATGGGTGGGTGGATGTATGGATGGATGAGTGGATGGATGGATAAATGGATGTGTGGATGTATGTATGGGTGGTTGGATGTATGGATGGGTGGGTGGATGTATGGATGGATAAATGGATGGGCGGATATATGTGTGGGTGGGTGGATGGATGGATGGATGGATGGGTGTATAGTTGGTTGGATGTATAGATGGATAAATGGATGGGTGGATATATGGATGGATGGGTGGATGTATGGATGGGTGGGTGGGTGGATGTATGGATGGATAAATGGATGGGTGGATGGATAGATAAATGGTTGGGTGTATGTATGGTTGGTTGGATGTATGGATGGATAAATAGATGGGTGGATGGATACATGGATGAGTGGATGGATGGATGGATGCATGGGTGGTTGGATGTATGGATGGATAAATGGATGGGTGGATATATGGATGGATGGATACATGGACAAGTGGATGGATAAATGGATGAGTGGATGGATAAATGGATGGGTGGATGAGCAGATGGATGAGTGGATGTATGGATAGATAAGTGGATGGGTGGATGGATAAATGGATAGGTGGATGGGTTAATGGATAAGTGGATGTATGGATAGATAAATGGATGGGTGGATGTACTGTATAGACGGATAAATGGATGGGTGGGTGGATACATGGATGAGTGGATGGATGGATGGATGGATGGATAAATGGATGGGTGGATATATGAATGGATGGATGGATACATGGATGGGTGGATGGATAGACGGATAAATGGATGGGTGGGTGGATGGATGGATGGATGGATGGTGTGCAAATGGATGAATATCTGTATAAGCAGATAGATGAATGAGTAAATGGATGGATGGATAAACAGATAGATGGAGGAAGAGCTGGATAAACTGATAAAGTATAAAATAGTGGATTCTTAAGAAATGAGCAGCTGAGTAAAATGTTTCATTAGTTATTGAGTAATGCTTCAATTCAAACAGTGCTAATAGCAGTTGCAAGTCTCACTCTCTGTACTGTGTGTGTGTGTGTGTGTGTGTGTGTGTGTGTGTGTGTGTGTGCGCGCAGCCCAAAGGCTTCAGGAGGTACTCCAGCTCCCCGCTGCTGATCCAGGAACAGTTTGGCTGCATTAAGGAGGTCATGCCTATCGGTGAGTGAGACTTATTCATTTCAGACCAGCGCGATCCCCGTGGAGGATAAACCCAGTGTTTATATCATAATAAGTACCGAATAAAACACTGGGTGTCGTGCTCTTGTATGAAAATAATCAACAACAGCATGGTGTGATGAAGTGAAGTTAATGATGACGCTCCAAAGCTGATTATTTTCATGTCCTGACGTGTTTTGTTCCTCTGATACCACAGCAAATTGGCATTCTTTATTAAATAGTGACATTTACTGTTGTGAAAGTTACTTCCTGTTCTCACTGATGTTCCAGCAGCTATAAACAGTCATTCCTTCACCTGCGTCTCTTTTTTCTGTCTTCAGATTAGTTTTAACAGTGAAAAAATAAAGATGAAAGATACAGACAGGGCAGTTTTTTGTTGTGAGGGTGTTGATTGACAGCCGTCTCATCCCATCCCGTCCCAGCGTGCGGCAGTAAGGTGGACCCGGTGTACGAGGCGCTGCGGTTCGGGACGTCCCTCGCCCAGAAGACCAAGAGGGCCAGCGGCTCCGACTCGCCTCCGAGAAACTCCGTAAGGCTTAATCAGTAACTTCTTTTCACAGAAAATTCACTGCTCAAGTGTGAAATAAACAGCGTTAAAGGTTTATTCAGATACTGGACTCAACATATTCATCTCATCTCATTATCTCTAGCCGCTTTATCCTTCTACAGGGTCGCAGGCAAGCTGGAGCCTATCCCAGCTGACTACGGGTGAAAGGCAGGGTACACCCTGGACAAGTCGCCAGGTCATCACAGGGCTGACACATAGACACAGACAACCATTCACACTCACATTCACACCTACGCTCAATTTAGAGTCACCAGTTAACCTAACCTGCATGTCTTTGGACTGTGGGGGAAACCGGAGCACCCGGAGGAAACCCACGCGGACACGGGGAGAACATGCAAACTCCGCACAGAAAGGCCCTCGCCGGCCACGGGGCTCGAACCCAGGACCTTCTTGCTGTGAGGCGACAGCGCTAACCACTACACCACCGTGCCGCCCGACTCAACATATTATACACGAAATAACTTAATATTATTATAATGCACATAAGATACTCTTTTCTTGTAGTTTATACACTAACACTTTGTTTAGATTCGCAATATAGCGCAACAGGGAGGCGCCGGAAATAAAAATGGCGCGACTTGGCACGGAGGATTCTGGAAAGGGTGAGGTACCCCCTTAAAGGGTGGCGTTTAAGTTTAGATTTCTTTTTCTTCTTTTTATTTCAGGCAGATGAGGCACAGGAAGTGCAGTACTGCTTCCTGCTAGTCAAATACAAGGTCATTGTAAATGGAACTGATCGACAGTACCAGTTAAAAGTGTGGACACGCCTTCTATCTATTCTAATTCAATGTTTGTTTCTTTATTTTTATGAATTAAAAGTCACTTCTTCATGTCTTAAAGTAATGATGGATGTCGTTTCTCTTTACTTAGTCGTTCGGTTCTTGACATAATACAGTATGGATTAGCACAGTTGTGGTGTGGAATAGTTGTGGCTGTTTTATTATTTGTATTTTTATTATTTACTGTTTGATGATTTGAAACACTTTAAGAAGGTAAGAAACTCGTCCGCTAATTAACTTTTGACGAGACACACCTGTTAATTGAAAAGCATTCCAGGTGACGGCCTGGTGAAGCTGGTTAAGATAGTATGCAAAGCGTCATCAAGGTAAACGCTGGCTACGCTCACGAATCTAAAATATCAAACATATATATATTTTTAACACTTCTTTATTTACTACATAATTCCATACATGTTCCAGATGTTATTTTGAAGTTTTGATGTCTTCAGTATTATTCTACAGTGAAGAACTAGTCCTGGGTATGACTTTAAACTGCAACCGGTGGGGAGTCTTAGGTCCAGGAGGACTTGAGTACTGGGGAAAATGGAGTTACCCCGAATCACCATTGCTCCCAGGTCCACTCTGACCCGGAGTGGTAGCACCTACCAGGGTTCCAGCTATGCATTAAATAAGGGGTGTTCACATGGCACATATTTGCATCGATGCTGCACCGATGTATTTTGTTGCGATATATTTTACACTGGTGTAAATTTTGTAGAGTGTTCACACGTCACAAACCTGCTTACTAGAGAGAAGCGTGTTAGCACCGGTGCAGCCCCACTTGCGTTCACGCGGCAGTTTTTGCGACCGTGCTATACGATAGTAATAATGCGGAAATGAAACATGCGCATGCGTGAAAGTGTACTTCCTTTTCCCGGTTGTCATGGCATCACCAAGCGCCGGGAAAACAACGTGGATGAAGACACCAGTGTTGCCAGATACTGCTGACGTTTTCCAGCCCAAAATATGTTCAAATCCGCCAAAATGCACTTAAAACCGCCCAATCTGGCAACACTGGAAGACACGCAGTTCTGCTGTTGTTGATATTCGCCATTTTGGAAGCGCAAAATACCAGGATGCAAATTATGCAATGCCCGTATGTAATCAACTCTCGTCACGCGTAGCGAGTCTACCCCTGTAGCGTTCAGACGTCCCATTTTATATCGGTGCTGCCCCGCAAACTAGCATTTACTCCGGAGTAAATTTCTTAAACCACCTCCCGAGCAGGGTTAGATTTGCACCGGTTTAAGCAGCTTTCAGGGGTGACACCGGTATAACTTTGTACCGTGTGAACGCTCTACCGGGGCAGCCCCGGTGCTACACCGGAGTAAAAGTTGCCATGTGAACACCCCTATAGAACATCACCAATAAGGCCATTCGAAGTTGGAGGTGGTCTCAAACAGGGGTGGCCACTCTCAACTCACCTTTTCAACCTGGTCCTGGAATGGGTCATGAGACAAACTCCTCGGGCTAACCCACCAGTTCATATTGGAACCGTAGCATGTGGATATATATTCAACAAGAATTGATGCATTGGAACCAACACTTGAATGCATTTAGAGAAGCTGGAAGAAAGGTTGGGGTGGAAATAAATGAAAGTAAGACAAAAATAATGAAAGCCTCAAGAGCGGTTGGGGAAGAAGGTTACACCAATATCAGTAACCTTGTATGAGAAAAGGTAACCAGCTTCAAATACCTGGGGTCAACTGTAACATCTGACAACAACATTGCTGAACAGGTAAAAATCCGAATAGCAACGGGGTCTCGCTGTGCATGGGCATGAAATCAATCCTTAATGCAAGAAATATCAGCAGAAAAACCGTACTCCAGATATACACAACCATCATCTGACCAACTGTTACATATGGAGCAGAGACCTGGGCCCTTACAAAACTACTAGAACAAAAACTACTGGTCTTTGAAAACAGTATATGAAGACGAATCTATGGCCCAGTTATCGACGACAGCACTGGAAAGAGGAGAAGACGACGTAACCAAGCGCTACGGGACTTATCGTGACTCCCACCTATTAACAACATATGTGCCATGAGGCTAAGCTGGGCAGGGCACATCACCTGAATGGGAGAAACAAGATCTGTCAGACAAATCACCAAAGGAACTCCTGTTGGTATCAGACCCCCAGGGAGACCAAGGATGAGGTGGAGTGACAGCTTAAGAAAAGATATGACATCTTTAGGAGTAGAGGACCCTAATAGCTGGTGGACTATAGCGAAGGATCGTGATATCTGGTGAGGACTTGTGAAGGCAGCTAAGGATCAACTGGGTCTTCGCCAGCAGAGTGAACGAGTGAGTGATCACCAATAAGGCACTGGCAGCAGCGATGCAGTGTTCGCAGATGAACCCACCAAATGGCCAACGGATGGCGTCACTCAGCAAGTCAGTTGTCACTTGCCTTTATTGGATAGGACAGTGTAGAGACAGGACAGGAAATGAGCAGGAGAGAGAGACGGGGAGGGATCGGGAAATGACCTCGGGTCGGAATCGAACCCGGGTCCCCAGATTTATGGTATGGCACCTTAGCCACCTGAGCCACGACGCCCCCAGGTCTGTGGCACTTTTGTGCACTACTTGGCATTAGGTCTGGAGGTCCAGAGAGACAACATGATAGGGGCACGACATCGTTTGTCTTACCTTACTGTATACTTATACGAGAGCTCGCAAGGCCAAGCATTCCATTGCGGCTCAGCCGGGCCGTTCGTGTCGCTGGCGTGGGCAGCTCTGGTGCGGGCCTCGCAGCCCATCCATGTTTCTGCACATCCGAATGAAGCAGTCATCATCGCTAGCGATGGACAGCTGACGACGACAATGAAGAAAATACAAAAACAGAATGAGTAGAGTAGGAGTGTACAAACTTTTGACTGGTACTGTATGTTTTTAAAGCCAGGGGAGGTCGTTTACGGTGAAACCAGTAAGAGTGAAGTAGATTCTGAAAGCATCTGACTGACAAATTCAAACTCTTCCCTTCAAATCCACTCCTACAAAACACATGAACGCGCACCGCCTGACTACTGCTGGAGGACGAGTCCACAAGAGAGCTTTGGAGGAGGAGCCGAGTGCATCGTTGTCATATCCAGTTACCTCATGTGAACATGGCTACCGTTAGTCCTCACAGCTCTCGACTAGCTCGCTAGCTTTAGCGAGACGGCTGTGATATTTCTGCCTCGCCTTGCGGAAGACTCCGGTCACGTGAAAGAAAAACTACTCAAGTCTGTTTATACAGTAGTGTGCACAAGTCTTCGGCACCTTATTTTGTATTTATTTTGACTTTTGTACAGGACTGTATGTAAACGTGTCCTTTTTTGCTCCGATATTCCAGTTTTCTCCGATATCTGATCCACTGATAACTGGGTATCAGATCAATGCCCTGTCTATTGATCAGTTTCCTGTTCGATGAGATTGACGACAAACAGCAGCGTATGATCCGATCCTGTAAAAGCCATAAGTAAATTGCTTTTAAATCGTTTAGAACGACACACAGTCGTTATTTATCCTGCGTCCCGCTTACGCTCCACAAATGGAAATGGATGGCATTCAAACACAGGGACAAAAATTGCATCAAAACATCACTCAAATGCTTGCGGACGTTCCACAGCATCGAACGTAACTATAAATATAGCCACAAGCGACGACGAAGGGCCCGAGCACCTCCGGTATACCAAATCTGGCACGAATCCAACAAACCGCGTCGGAAAAGAACGTCAAAATGTAACTTGTCAAAACGCACAAAACCAAAAATAACTCGCTTCCCGTTGAGGATGGCTTTGTTCGTCTTGCGGAACCCCACACACCGACCAAATTTGACACAGATAGGTGAAACTATATACCAGGCAGAAGTCTCAGTGACATGTGGGGGCGCTATGGAGTCCCCCGGACACACCTGGGGCCAAGCCTCTATCCCTGAGTAGCGGTGGCCAGGACTGATCTGTGTACCAAATTTCATGAGTTTTCGCCCATGGGAACCACCTCAAAAATGGCCAAGTCTTGAAGAAAAATAATAATAATAATAAGAAGAAGAAGAATCCTTAGGAAAACAATGGAGCCTTGCATCTCAGTGTAGTGCCCTCTGGTGGACATCGGTGCTCAGGCCCTAAATAGATAAAAACTATATGTGTTGTAGAACCCTTGATAGGTGGAATGAGGAACGAGGACAGGCTTTGGAGAGCGCAACATGGCGTTTCTCTTTTATTTCCTCTCTCTCTTTACATATAACACACACACACACACACGTTTCTGCTTTCTGGTAGCTCGGCTCGTTCCCTCGTTCTTCACTCTGGCGCTCCACAGGAGACACACTGTACAAAAAGAAGTATGTTATTTACCCAGAGGTTGACGCTGGTTCCTGGAATTACTCCTGTTTTCCTCCTAAACTCCGCCCTCGTTTCGCAAACAGCGCTCGACCACGCCTCCAGCACCACACTGTTGTTGTATCATTAATAAAAATGATGGTCATCGTCAGAGCATTCAAAACACGCTCTTAAAGGAAACTAATCAACTTCAGGGTGGTAACGGCGGCTCTGCTCCATCCCACCTGTCACTGATTATTTTCCTTTAGCAGCACAACACAGTGTTTTACTCCTTAAGTCGTGTTTTGGGTAAATTCCGGTAGCGAGTCCTAAACGCTAAGTGTGAGTGTTAGAGATTAACTTTGGCCGAGTTTCGGTTTGACTCTCGAGTCTTTACAGCTGCGTTCGCTGCTGAAGAGAAACACGACACAGACTCTCAGGACACACACACACACACACACACACTCTGACAATACACACTCGCACCGCCGCAGACACACAGACTCAGAGATGCTCAGATAAGGCCACTCGAAAGCAATTATTACCCATAAAGGAAAAGCTAATGTAAAGAGACTGAGGGACGGGCCAGAACAAACACACACACACACACACTCTCTCTCTCTCTTTCTCTCTCTCTCTCTCTCTCTCTGAAGGATAACAGAGAGGTCCATTAACCTGAAACACACACTCTCAGTAGCAGAGCGAGAACATTAAAGCATTAAAACGAAATGTCAGCCGCAGATTTGGATCTTTACGCGGTTGCTTGAGAAGCCATTCGTAACCAAACCATTAGCACTTCTCCCGGTTTAACACTGCCGATACGCCTCATTTGTGAACACTGGCTGAGCGTTTAACAGCTGGTTGGGTCAGACAGGGTGAGGATGTGTGTGTGTGTGAGAGAGAGAGTTGTTTATTTGAACAGCTTGGCAATTAAGAGCTTTTTTTTTTAAAACTTAATGACAATTGAAAGGATCGCGAAAATAAAAACGAGAGCGACTGAAGGAAAAGAACACGCATTACTACAGACAAAACTGCGTGAATAAAAACAGCTCGATAGAGCGGCGGCTACAGTTATCGACACCGTAACGATCTTCTGGCCGTTGAAAAAGTTGAGAAGACTTTCAGTACGTAAATTGTACAGGGGCGGCACGGTGGTGTAGTGGTTAGCGCTGTCGCCTCACAGCAAGAAGGTCCTGGGTTCGAGCCCCGGGGCTGGCGAGGGCCTTTCTGTGCGGAGTTTGCATGTTCTCCCCGTGTCCGCGTGGGTTTCCTCCGGGTGCTCCGGTTTCCCCCACAGTCCAAAGACATGCAGGTTAGGTTAACTGGTGACTCTAAATTGAGCGTAGGTGTGAATGTGAGTGTGAATGGTTGTCTGTGTCAGCCCTGTGATGACCTGGTGACTTGTCCAGGGTGTACCCCGCCTTTCGCCCATAGTCAGCTGGGATAGGCTCCAGCTTGCCTGCGACCCTGTAGAACAGGATAAAGCGGCTAGAGATAATGAGATGAGAATGAGAAATTGTACAGGAATAATTACTCAAACTTCCACTGGGAAAAAAAAAACGAGTTGATTCCCGATTACTTAGGTCACGTGACACTGTTCCACAATTATCGACACCTTCGTCCACAGTTATCGACGTCCAGACGATTATTTATAAAAAATAATAATGTGTGTGGTATTAAGTTAACAAAAGGGTTTTTATCTTTCGATTACGTTCATTATGTCTTGTTAGTTTTTTTTTTCTTTTTTGTCAGACATCTAGTTTTTAGGTTTGTTTACCTGACATGTTTCGACGTACGACTGTCGTCTTCCTCAGAGCGTCACCGGATGTTATTGGTGACGCATCTTTTATCAGCTGATGTTTCCGAAGGCGTGGCCTTCCTGTCTGGATTGACAGGTCGGTCACGCCTTCTACTCAACCATAGACCATCTCGACACCATAGACAATACCGGTAATATAAAATTCACACATGAAGAAGAAACGGAGCAGTCAATAGCATTTTTGGACTTAAAAATACATCACACAGAAGATAGGGACATCAAAATAAAAGTACACAGAAAACCCACACACACCGACCAATATTTAAACTGGACTTCCGAACACCCCATAATGCACAAAATATCAGTAGTCTCAGAACATTACATGAACGCTCAGCAATAATTACAGATGCACAGGACAAAGAACAGGAGGAACAACATATGGGCAATTCCATGTAAATGTCAACCTCACCATGCAAAAATAAAGCAACATGTAATACATCAAAACCACTCCCAGAGATATCACCTAGGCCTGTATTTTACAGATGTGAATAAGTTGAACCAATTTGTAACCAACCTAATATGTCACTGTCAGTCTTTCTTTCTTATAATGTAAACCCCAAGCTAAAATCAACTTTGATCATGTACAATTCTATATTATTGCCACAAGCCACAGAAATGTATGCTAAAATCCACAAAACAGCAAAACAATAGCCATCCTAAATATTATTTAAGAACTTTGATAGTTTTAGCTGATATTTAGAGTTTTTCAAAGGGTTATGGTGGTTAAATTGCTGATTTTCTAAACATATGCCATGTCTATTTCAGACGCGTCACATCCATAACGGAATTTCGTCATATCCGTAACGCTGACTTTTCCTTCCGAAACTCTGCATGAAATACAAAATATTTTAAACAAAGATTTTTTAATATTCACCTTGGACCCCTCTATCAAACGGATATCTCCATTTCGACATTAGGTTTACAATTTCACAGAGTTTGATAAAAATGTACAGTCACCCAAGAAAAGTGATACTTTTTCTGTCACATCCATAACGCATCTTTTATTGGCGTTTTCTGGCATGCCCTAGATGTACTATGGGAATTGTTCTTGTTCTATCACTTCTCCAGTATGGTACAGCCTTAAAATGTGCAACACCTGTTTAAATACTGGGAGACAATAAAACATGCACTGGGTCATTTGTTGCCATTTTGAGTTCAAGTGTCACGTCCATAACGCTGGAATTGCTCATATACAACACGCACTGAAGGCATGTCAATATCCACAATGGGCAATATCCAAAGCGGTGGAACAGGTTAAGAACAACAAAACACAGAAGAAAGAGAAAAAACAAACCAACAAACAAGAACACAGGGGAGTGGTGACATTACCATACATTACGGGAATAACTGAACGCATTCAAAGAGCAATGAGGAAACACAACATTAACACACCTGTCAAACCACACACAACACTCCGTCAGATCCTGGTTCATCCCAAAGACAGAATACATCCGGATAACAGATGCAACACCATATATGAGATTCCATGCCAATTATGCAATAAAACTTACATCGGGGAGACAGGAAGGAGTTTCAACACAAGAAAAAATGAACATAAGAAAGAGTGCGAAAAGGAGACAGCTACAAGACAAACCCGAACAATAAAAGAAAAGGCACAACAGGAAAATTATAAGTCAGCTATAACAGATCACTGCAAAAGGGAAAATCATATTATGGACTGGGGGAATGCCAGAGTCATCCGCGCAGAAGATAACAAACATCAGCGCTGGATCAGGGAGGCCATGGAGATCCGTAAGCGAAGCCCGAGGACCATCAACCGGGATGAGGGAGCATACATGCTCTCGCATACCTGGAGTGCCATCTTGCAGGGGACGAACAGACAGTAGAAAGCGTGACCGACCTGTCAAACCAGACAGGAAGGCCACGCCTTCGGAAACATCAGCTGATAAAAGATGCGTCACCAATAACATCCGGTGACGCTCTGAGGAAGACGACAGTCGTACGTCAAACATGAAACATGTCAGATAAACAAACCTAAAAACTAGATGTCTGATAAAAAAGAAAAAAAACCCTAACTATAAAAGGGTTTTTATTTAAAATTTGTTTTACGTAGACTTGTATTTCGTACAAAATATCTTTTATATAAATATATCGATGTCGGTGTTTACGTAAATGAGGAAGTAATTCTAATGTTTGTAAACGAACTGATAACGTGTATCCTGCATCTGAAAATCTTTTTGTTCCACTTTCGAAGTATTTTCGTAGATCGCATTTTGTTCATCATCATCACTGATATTGTAATATGTCGTAGATATTTACAACAAACTGCAAAAAAAAAAAAAAATTCTGAATGGAATAGAAAAATCTGAATATTTCAAGCGTGCTTGGAATTTAATTCTGGTTTAATTTTGTTTATTGCAATCGGATTCCAAATACTCTATAAACGTTCCATTCTGTTACAAACCAGAAAAAAAAATTGTCATAAATCACAGCGCATTTATTATTATTATTATTTTTTTTTTAAAAGTGCTTCATCTACTTCAACAATGTTACACAAAGATCGATCCATAACAGTTGTAAATGTCGCTTAATCCCACAGGGTGTCGATAATGGTGGACACCGGTGAACGTGGTCACTATTATCGACACCTCACGTGACTTCTAAGAAGCAAAGTAGGTTTCGACAAGGAGATCATGAAATCTCGGTGAATTTGATCAGTAAAAACACGTCCGAGATCTTTCCACCATGCTCACCTGCGATAATAACGTCCGGGTTTTCCGAAAAATTGCTTATCGTGCGGAAAAAATATTCAATCTCAAGTAATGAAACAACAGGATCAAAGGGCGAGGCGGGGTCTTCCGGTTGATTAATTAACCAATAATAACTGTTGGAACTGAAACTCACCTTTGCAAAATTTGTTTTTTATTGGTAAATCTGAAAGGCTGTCGATAATTATGGGCTGTCGGTAACTGTAGCCGCCGCTCTAGTAGATTTGGCAGAATCAAAGACGAGAAACAGGAAAGTAGGGCTCAAAAGAAACAATACACAAACACGGCTCGGTAAAGGGCAACGACAACGCAACTCAATACTTCGCAAAGTGAGTGTTTTCATTGTTTTAAAATATAGGCGCGCTGATTGCGTGCCTATATAAATATTTACAAATTGTGAAATATGATCAATTACAGCTTTTCAGGACACGATTATTCAATAAAATTACTGAGCTTCTTTCAGACGCATGGTTCGAGAAAGAAGCCGAGAAGTAATCGTTTAATGAGGTTTTTTGTTTAATTAAATGCAGTATTATTCTATCCACATTCACTGGATATGAGCAATCGTGCACTCTGATTGGCTACTCGAATACTAGGCTATCCTTGACTTGCAAGTGACGTCAAAGCAAAATCGAACCCTGGATGTCGGCCATGTTGGTGGAGGTACAAATGCGGGGTCAAGCGACATTCCATACAAAACAGTAATGCATGCGCGACTGTTTTTCCACTGCTTTAAGCGTTCTTTTAGCTACGCCATATCTTTGTGCTGTGCGTGGTTTTGATCACAACAGTGCTCGTGACCGTAGCACGTTCCGATTTTTTAGAATTGCGTCCGTGATTCAGAAGGAGGGCGAGGAAACTGAGGTTTAGTACGGAGAGGAGACGAGGGGATCAGGACACTTCGACCAATGCCATTTCGTCCAATAGTTAAGACATTTTGTCCAAAACCTTTTTTTATACACACTAGCAATTATTTTATATTTCAGGTATTCTGGTGTTCGCGAACGAGAGCGCTGCTCCGCGCCTAAAGATTTAACCAGTTTTAAAAATTAATAACTCGACCAACGGAGCTCACAGCAAAGGCAAATTTTACAGGCGCCGCCCTCTAAAGGCCAATTTATGCTGACAACCCAGTCCTCGCAGATAGCGTCGCAGACAGTGTCTGCGTAGCCCCCCCACCTTCGCAGACGCTCTGCGCGCACCTCCCAAAAATTGTGACCACCGCAGAAGCCTCGCAGACAGCGTCGCAGACAAGAGGGCTCTGATTGGTCCACTCTACATCCGCTGTACACGCACTTCCGCTTCCCTACTTTCCCGGTTTGTTTTGTTTTCACGACCGCCATTTTTAAAAACACGAGCGAAGACGGAGCAGCATGAAGAGCGGTTGATCGAGGAAGTGAGGAAGTACGTACATCTATACGACTCCAGTTCTAGTCATTATAAGTAACCGGAGGATAAACACTCCACTAACCACACCCACCAACTACTCCTAGCGACTTCTCGCCCCCTTGTGTTGTGGCGGTGAATAACATCGCGCACGCCTATTACTCCCCGCTCAACGATAAATTACAACTGTCTGCGAAAAGCTATCTGCGAAAGCCTTGTCGCAAGAGCATGCAGAGGCCTTTAGCCTCCCCCTTTGAAAGAGCACGGTCTCGGGTCAGTAGGACCGCACCTCGGCCCGGGATTTGTGAACGAAGACTCCGCGAGAGTGCTGCTTGGCGCCTGAAGAGTTAATATGATCCATACTATGGCACTCATTTGTTTTACAAAAATGCGTTTCGCTTTGGTCAGATTCCATTGAGAATTCCTCCTTTTTTCGAACAAACAAATACCTGAAAGATAAAATAACTGATAGTGCGTATGAAAAAGGCTTTGGACGAAATAGTGATTGGACGAAACGACCTGCATTCGTCCTCGATAGTCGGTAAAAGCGTCTTATCTTCAGAAAAGTCTGACTTTTTTAAATAATACGGATCAAAACCACACACACGTCTACCTTCTCTTTGTATCGACTCTTCGCTCGATCGTTAAAATCGTGGCAATACTGAGAAAATTCAGCATCGTTTACAGACACGCTTTCAGCTGCTGCCATACTAGTTGCTTTGTAGATCCACCATCATGGCGGACGCTCATGACGTAGCACGTTTTGATCACATGGTCGCAAGTCAGCTCATATACCGTGAGTAGAGAAAAACAAAATGGCGGCGCGTGTTGGTGAACCAACCGAGGACGAAATAAAAACTCGACTCGAAAACAAAACCTCAAAAAAAAAGCAACAAAATATGGAATAAAAGTATTTCGTAGTTAGAACGTATCTTTTTTTTTTAATTTTTCGAGAATTATAATTATTATTATCGCATTTTTCACAAATTTCACCAGTTTGTTGTGGAAATGATTTTGCCGGACGTTTTGTATAAAGGTTTCGTTGATCGAATCCCGTGAACGTGGATAGAATAAAACAGTTATTCCATGAAATCAAGTCGTACACGAGCGTATAGACAACTATCAGCTCATGCCCGACTCGATTTCATGGAATAACTGTTAGATATATTTATATGCGAGTCTTTGCTTGAGGTGCGTATACACGTTCTGGCATTTGTGTGTGTTAACTCGTATGTTTTTTGGTTTTGTTTTTTTGTACCCAGACCAGTGATCTTGCTGAAGTTCCCGAGGAAGCAGCCCACTGCAGTCACACACAACTCACCAGGAAACACAGCGACAACGGTCAGCACACAGACACCACCAGGACACGCCTTATAAAAAAACAAATCATGCCAGTTAAAACATCAACGAGCACATCTAAGATCTTTGGAAAGCATTTCGTCTCTCAAAAGAAGATCCGGAAACACTGCAGTTCATATTAGACACTAGATAAACCTTATTTAAGACTTACTGTACGTTAAGTGTAAAACGCCTCAGTACATCTTCTAGACACCTCACCGAACATCTCATTAAAAAAAAAAAGAAGCATGAAATAGTAAACACATAAAGTAAAAGTTTTCAGGAGTTTTAGAAAACAAATTTTGGGGGGTTAGTACGGTACCATTTTGATTTACACAAAATGCCTAGGTGAAAATTGCTGTTTTATTGTGACACAAACAATAATTAAGATGAAAAAATAGAAATCTGGAGTGTGCATATGTAGGTATTCACCCCTCCTTAAAAGTCAATACTTTGTCGAGCCACCTTTTGCTGCAATTACAGGTGCAGGTTTCTTGGGCTGTGTCTCTATTAGCTTAGCACATCTAGCCACTGGGATTTTAGCCCATTCCTCAAGGCAAAACTGCTCCAATTCCTTCAAGTTAGATGGGTTGCGTTGGTGTACAGTACAGCAATCTTCAAGTTATGCCGCAGATTCTCACTTGGATTGAGGTCTGGGCTTTGATTAGACCATAAATGTTTCCCTTTAAACCACTCCAGTGTAGCTTTAGCAGCATGTTCAGGGTCATTGTCCTGCTGGAACTTCAACCTTCGTCCCAGTCTCAAACCTCTGGCCGACTCAAACAGGTTTTCCTCCAGAATTGCCCTGGATTTAGTGCCATCCATCTTTCCTTCAGTCCTGACCAGCTTTCCTGTCCCTGCAGATGAAAAACATCCCCACAGCATGATGCTGCCACCACCATGCTTCACTGTAGGAATGGTGTTCTCAGGGTGTTGGGTTTGCGCCACGCATGGCGTTTCTCATGATGGCCAAAAAGATCAATTTTAGTCTCATTTGACCAGAGAATCTTCTTCCATGTGTTTGGGGAGTCTGTTACATGCGGTTGGGTAAACTCCAAACGTGATTTCTTAAGCAGTTACTTTTTTCCGGCCAACGTGGTCCTATGGACAGATACTCCCATCTCCGCTGTGGATCTTTGCAGCTCCTTCAGTGTTCTCTTTGGTGTCTTTGTTGCATCTCTGATTAATGCCCTCCTTGCCCGGTCTGTGAGTTTTGGTGGACAGCCTTCTTTTGTCAGGTTTGTAGTGGTGCCGTATTCTTTCCATTTTGCTATAATGGATTTAATGGTTTGGGATATTTTTTTATAACCCAACCCTGATCTATACTTCTCCACAACTTTGTCTCTGACCTGTTTGGAGGCTCCTTGGTTCTCGTGTTGCAGAGTCGGGGTCCTTCCAGAGCAGGTTGATTTTATACAGACATCATGTGACACTTTGATTGCACACAGGTGGATCTTAATCAACTAATTATGTGACTTATGAAGTGAATTAGTTGGACCAGCTCTTATTTAGGGGTTTCATACGAAAGGGGGTGAATACTTATGCACACTCCAGATTTCTGTTTTTTTTTATCTTAATTATTGTTTGTGTCACAATAAAACAACAACGTGCACCTTTAAAGTGGTCGGCATGTTGTGCAAATCAAACGGTGCTAACCTTCCAAAAATCCATTTTAATTCCAGCTTGTAATGCGACAAAACAAGACAAACACCGAGGGGGATGAATACTTTTGCAAGACACTGTATATGTGAACAAATACAAGAAACTGGAAACAAACACTTCAGTAAACACCTGGAAATCCCCCAGGAAACATCTTCTAACACTTAGTAGTGCATATAAAATATAAAAAAAAAAAGCCCACCTTAATCAAGACCTTAAACACCTAAAAGTATCCAAACACCACCACAGTAAACACCGTGGAACAGCTTCATAAACACCGAAATCATCAGACGCAGAAGAACGTACACTAAATACAAGCTTCAACCCCAATTCCAAAAAAGTTGGGACAGTGTGTAAAACAAATAAAAACAGAATATGAAGATTTGCAAATCATGGAAACCCTGTATTTATATTTCATTGAAAATAGTACAAAGACAACATATCAAATGTTGAAACTGAGAGATTTTATTATTATTTTTTTATTATTATTATTTTTTTTTAAAATATATGCTCGTTTTGAATTCGATGTCAGCAACACGTTTCAGAAAAGTTGGGACAGAGGCAACAAAAGACTGAAAAAGTTGTGCAATGTTTGAAAAAAAACCTAATTTGGTTAAATGACAACAGGTCAGTACGATGATTGGGTATTAAAAAGAGCATCCCGGAGAGGTGGAGTCCCTCAGAAGTAAAGAAGGGGACGGGTTCACCGCTCTGTGAAAGACAAACAGTGCAACAATTTAAGAATAACTAAACATTCTCAATGTAAAATTGTAAAGAATTTGTGGATCACATCATCTATGGTCCATAATATCATTAAAAGATTCAGAGAATCTGGAGAAATCTCTGTATGCAAGAGACAAGGCTGAAAACTGGCATTGGATGCCTGTGATCTTCAGGCCCTCGGGAGACACTGCATTAAAAGCAGACACGTGTCTGTAGTGGAAATCACTGTATGGGCTCAGGAACACTTCAGAAAACCATCGTCTGTGGAAACACTTCATTACTGCATCCACAAATGCAAGTTAAAACCAGATATAAACAATATCCAGAAACACCGCCACCTTCTCTGGGCCCGAGCTCTTTTACGATGGACTGAGGCGAAGTGGAAAATTGTCCCGAGGTCTGACGAATCAAAAGTAGAAATTCTTTTTAGAAATCATGGACCCCACGTCCTCCAGGCTAAAGAGGAGAGGGACCATCCGGCTTGTTATCAGTGCACAGTTCAAAAGCAGCATCTGTGATGGTATGAGGGGGATTAGTGCACATGACATGGGTAGCTTGTACATCTGGGAAGGCATCATTAATGCTGAATGATAGATACACGTTTCAGAGCAATATGCTGCCATCCAGACACAATCTTTTTCAGGGAAGGCCTTCCTTCTTTCAGCAAGACAATCCCAAACCGCTTTCTGTGCATATTAAAACTGCATGGCTCCGTAGTAAGAGAGTCCAGGTGCTAAACTGGCCTGCCTGCAGTCCAGACCTGTCTCCCATTTAAAACATCTGGTGCATTATGAAATGCAAAATGCGACAAAGATGTGAGACCCCGAACTGCTGAGCAACTGAAATTGTATATCGGGTAAGAATGGGACGACATTTCTCTTTCAAAACTACAGTGCTTGGTCTCCTCAGTTTCCAAACATTTACAGTGTTGTTAAAAGTAGAGATGGATGCAGGGGCGATTCTAGCATCTGATCTTTGGGGGTGCTTAGCCCCCAGAGCTGACAGCAGGGGCGATTCTAGCATCTAAGCAAACGTAAACGCTATGTTACATTAAATAAAATTGACTAACACACGATGGTCTAGCACCATAGCACTTGTACAGCTCTGCACAAAAGTATCTCGATATGGATGATAAATGTTGTTTTTATCATTCTGTTCATAGACCAGGGAACATTATTATTGCATTATGCATATTATTGTGTTGTGTTTAACAATTGTAACTCCAGTCTGTACCTTCACGTCTCGCTATGCCAGTAATACTCAGGTGCCACTTCGAGTTCCTCATCGGCGTGGAATCCAGTTAAAAAAAACACCATGTCGTAGCAAGCATGTCGCGCGGACAGGCAACCCAATCAGAGGGGACGCAAGGAGGAGAGCTATTTTACTGGTCATAGAACTATCACGTAACAGGTGAATTCAAGAACACACACACGCCCGCGCACACATTCATTGCGCAGTGCACAAGGGCACTTATTTCTGAAAATTACGTCCAAAAGCAGTGTTTTTGAGGGTGCTGAGCTAGGGGGTGCTGAGCTCGTTTTTGGGGGTGCTTGAGCACCCCCAAAAATAGGCTAAACACGCCCCTGGATGGATGCAACACAGTGGTAAACACACTCCTGTCCCAACTTTTTCCGAAACGTGTTGCTGACATCAAATTCAAAAAACAAGAAAATTTCTCAGTTGCATTTGGTATGTTGTCTTTGTACTATTTTCATCTCATCTCATCTCATTATCTGTAGCCGCTTTATCCTGTTCTACAGGGTTGCAGGCGAGCTGGAGCCTATCCCAGCTGACTACGGGCGAAAGGCGGGGTACACCCTGGACAAGTCGCCAGGTCATCACAGGGCTGACACATAGACACAGACAACCATTCACACTCACATTCACACCTACGCTCAATTTAGAGTCACCAGTTAACCTAACCTGCATGTCTTTGGACTGTGGGGGAAACCGGAGCACCCGGAGGAAACCCACGCGGACACGGGGAGAACATGCAAACTCCACACAGAAAGGCCCTCGCTGGCCACGGGGCTCGAACCCGGACCTTCTTGCTGTGAGGCGACAGCGCTAACCACTACACCACCGTGCCGCCCGTACTATTTTCAATGTAATATAAATATTGGGTTTCCATGATTTACAGATTATCGCATTCTGTTTTTAAATTTACAGTTTACACAGCGTCCCAACCTTTTTTGCAACTGGTGTGGTAAAATGAGCTAAAATATTTCAGACACAAACCCACAACACCTGCTGTAACAAACACAAACAAGCACCAGAAGAAAAACAAGTCAATAAACATCTGGAAGTACTCCAGCAAACATCTTCAAACACCTCGTAGCAAACAAACAAACATAAAAACATCTTGGAATTCAATACCTAAAACACCTAAAAGTACAGAAACAACACCACAGCAAACACAAGAAAGCACCAGGAAAACACAAACACCACTTGAGTGAACACGTGGAAATATCGTAAAATGTCTAAAGGCCCGGTCCCACTGGCCGATGGACACAAAACGTATGCAAAAAGGACACAGCGGACGAGCAAAATTTCAGGGGTGGCTCTATCCGTTTTCATCCGCTCCAGAAATGGACAAAATTTGCGAAAACAGAAAGGAAAAGAACGGACGTGGGTAGTATATAGCGGGGATGTTAAACGCATGTTCATAGGAAGCCTAGCGGATGGAAGTGGATGACAGCTCCGAAGGGGTTACCGGTGATAACTGAGAAGCGGACGCATAGCAGAAAGAGCGGATGCATAGCGGGTGAAGGGGCTGCATCACGTACACCTAACGGACACAAAGGGGATGTTGCGCGGATGTATATCGGATGCAGACCGTTCACTGCGCTAGGTGTCCTTCTACATACTCTAGACATACTCCAGACATCCTAAATATACGAGATACATCCCAGATATAAACGCTTTGTCCGTTTTGAATACTTTATATACGAGATGCATACGCTTACATCCTTTCTATTTCCGTGCTACTAACGATGAATAGACGTTTCATGTACCTTATCTTTCCTCCCTCTTTCCGTTTTCAGCTGCAGCGGATGTGAGTTGCGAGGATGCCCAGAGGATGCAGAGAGGATACAGCAGACGTTTAACGGATGATAACGGACATAGAACGTTTGTTGCTCGTATATGTCGCGGATTTACATCGTACACGGCGGAAAGTTCATCCGTTCTAAAAGTTTTGTGCAGCTCAAAACTTTTTGCGCGGATGAAATCACAGTGGACGGATGCTCGATGGATAGAGCGTATGAAGCACGTATGCAATGAGTACACAACGGATGCATAGCGTTTTCCAACGGATGGCAAAGATTTTTTTACGTTTTACATCCTCTTTGCATCCATAAGTGCAGTGGGACCGGGCCTTTAAACCAGAATCTCGCCCACATAAACATCTCATTAAAAATATAAAACACCTCAAACAGCAGATGTCTCAAAGACTCGGTAAACCAGAAGCAACCTCTTTATGACATCGCAACAAATACCAAAATAAACACTCCACTAAAGAAAACACTTAAGTGTCATCTCAAGCGGCACTTGGAAACACTCAGCAAGCTCGTTAAGGGCAATTCCATGTAAATGTCAACCTCACCATGCAAAAATAAAGCAACATGTAATACATCAAAACCACTCCCAGAGATCTCACCTAGGCCTGTATTTTACAGATGTGAATAAGTTGAACCAATTTGTCACATTTTGATCACCTAATATGTCACCGTCAGTCTTTCTTTCTTATAATGTAAAACCCAAGCTAAAATCAACTTTGATCATGTACAATTCTATATTATTGCCACAAGCCACAGAAATGTATGCTAAAATCCACAAGACAGCAAAACAATAGCCATCCTAAATATTATTTAAGAACTTTGATAGTTTTAGCTGATATTTAGAGAGTTTTTCAAAGGGTTATGGTGGTTAAATTGCTGATTTTCTAAACATATGCCATGTCTATTTCAGACGCGTCACATCCATAACGGAATTTCGTCACATCCATAACGCTGACTTTTCCTTCCGAAACTCTGCATGAAATACAAAATATTTTAAACAAAGATTTTTTTAATATCCACCTTGGACCCCTCTATCAAACGGATATCTCCATTTCGACATTAGGTTTACGATTTCACAGAGTTTGATAAAAATGTACAGTCACCCAAGAAAAGTGATACTTTTTCTGTCACATCCATAACGCATCTTTTATTGGCGTTTTCTGGCATGCCCTAGATGTACTATGGGAATTGTTCTTGTTCTATCACTTCTCCAGTATGCTACAGCCTTAAAATATGCAACACCTGTTTAAACACTGGGAGACAAGAAAACATGCACTGGGTCATTTGTTGCCATTTTGAGTTCAAGTGTCACGTCCATAACGCTGGAATTGCTCTTAAACACCACAGTAAACACACCGCGGGTTTCCTCGGGGTTCTCTGGTTTCCTCCCATCACCCGCCTCTGGAAACAGATGTTTGTGTTTTTTGTTAAGTTGTAAAATGTTGACCGAGTTTGAGATATTTTTCTTCCCTGTCGATCCACTCTGCTCTTTTCAGTCTTCACGTCTCTGGAGAACGGAACGGAAACCTTCCACACGGAGGAGAAGAAACCGGAGGACTCACCGGTGAGCCGTGCAATATTTTTACCAGCGGGTGAAAATGAGCTGAACGTGTGTGTGTGTGTGTGGGGCTGCGAAGCACTGTCAGGTGTCGTGTTTAACACCAGCCTTGACCTTTCTCTGAGAAAACCACCACAAATAGCTTCAGCAAGTTCAAACAAGACAGATTTATGTAAAGAACACGGTTTGAGGAAGAGAACATGAGTGGATGATGGTGTGTGTGTGTGTGTGTGTGTATACTGTATGTGTTGATATACGTAGGACCAACAGATAAACATTGCAAAAAAAAACCCTCAATATTTAGGTCGTAAAGCCTGGTGACGATGATCTGTGAGATTAAAGCTCCGTCCCAAAACACTCCGGGGCGTGCAGTTATAAATCATTAATCACGGATTAAAGTTTTCCGTCGTGTGACGGATTTCCGTCAACTGAACTCTCCCAAGGCCAAATGTGAGGTCGGTGCTGATCCGAGGAGAATTAAAATGACGGGCGGTTGGGTAGAGATTGGGTTATAACACTGATGTGTTGCAACACCATCAACTATCAGCAGGGTTTATTTAAAGGGGTACCAAATATAATATATACAGTTGCCGATGTGACAAAGTAACGTATTCTTAAGTATTCTATCAAATTTATATACTAGAAAACAACGAAATATCTTGGTAATTGTAAATATAATACTTTATACGCTAAACCGCACAAGAGTCGCCATTTTTAAAAGACCGTGACGTCAGCGCTACCCACTGCACTAGCGGAACTCTCCGAAATAGAGGAGAGAAGCGTGTAATCATGGCGTTGGGCGCATCAAGTGAAAGCGACAGCTCTGTCGAATCATACGAAGAGATCCCGCAAGACACACTGCAAGCAGGCTATGGCTTAGAAGGGTACCAGTTTGAACCTAGGAGAGGTACTCTCGACTCCGGTGATGAAATAAGAGAAGAAAGCTCGGATGACGGCGAGGATGAGACTGATGCTGACCATGGGCATGGCGAGCGTGGGGCAGAGCGTCTGCGTGCAGGTGACACGGCGTGGTGCTCGTGCGGAAAATGTAACGTGGAGTTGCTCACGAGTCCAGCAGAATTTATTTGCTGCAATGAGATAGGCGCCACCCGTGGACTTGCGAAATCGTCGCAAGAAGCAGAAACAGGTATTTCACACGTGCTATTCCCAACCTCAATGAGCCAACACGACTGGGCACATACATACGTCACGCAGAGAAAATGAACGTGCATTCTGATTGGATAAAATTAATATCATGGCGGGCTGTTCAAACTGCAGAAATAGTTTGCTCGAGCTACTTTCAAAACACCATAACTTTCCAACCTTAGAACAAAAAACTTTTGTAAGTCTTGAATAAGGTTCGTTAATGTGTGTTTTATTGTTATATTTACTCTATATATTGCCCTCTGTTCCCCTTTAACTTTTTTGTTTTTGAGCCATGCTTTGTGTCGTTCATTTCCTGTGTTTGATCATGTTTAAACGTTCGCTGTCTACGGTGCGGCATTAACAAAACATGCGCTGTCAAAATTGGCAAAATACATTCCCATGTGCTCGGCGTGCTTGTGTCTGACCATTTCTGTTTTGTATTAAATTAAATCTTGCCAAAATGACTTAGTTCAAACCTGGACATATAGAAATAGAGCATATTAAAAAAAAACGAAAAAATATACCCCGGAAAGCCCGCTCCTCTTCAAAAGTCAGCCAGACTTGAAGACCCGACGGTGCAATGCTTGCAGACTGTCAGAAGTAATTAGACCTAAATTTATAGCTAACAAATCAGCAGACGCCCCAACAATTATTATTTTCGTTAGGCCAATGTGTAAGGTATGTTCGAACCGTGCCTTATAGCCTACGTTATATCACAATTTAAAGGACGTTTGAGGAGTTGGAAGCTGCGAGCGCAATGATGTTCCGACATGCGCTAAACTTTATTCCCTGAAAATCATACACCAGCGTTCAACGCCCCAAACAGTCAAAATGTCTAGAAGACTACGGTTAAATAATAATCATAGCCTACTAAGTTAAATTACGTCAAAACATCTGTTTCTGGCCGATGAAATGATGGAGGAAAATGAGAACGAACGCAAAGTAGATAGCAGCCAACTTCACGCGATCTTTTAGGTAACTTAACACTCGTGTTGGCCACAATATTTCTCTTAATAAAATCTTGAATTGTTTTTGAAGTCATATGCAACACAAAGTAAGGTCAAATTTTAATTTTAATTTAAGCAAAGATCCAAACTTTTTTCTATATTGACGTCGAGCACAGAGGAGCATGTCGTTCTGCTTTCGGTTTCGGCAGCATGGATGCGCTTTACATGAAAGAAGGCACTGATGTGTCTGCCATCGATAAAGGTGTAAAAAACAAGTGGAGGTGGGCTTGGCTGTACGAAATAGGTGAAAATGGAAAGCCGTTTAGTTCATGGTGCAAAAAACTAAACATTCCAGGCGCTTGCATTTTTGTGGTTTGCCACAAAAAATAATATACGGAAGCAATGGAAAGAAAGTGCAATAAATTGAATATATTAATCCATTAATTAATTGATAATAAAGTTATCAGTTCTAAGTTAACCATTCTCAGAATTTCATCGAAATCCACCCATAACCCCCCCGTAGAATTTCATCGAAATCCACCCATAACCCCCCCCCCCCGTAGAATTTAATCGAAATCCACCCATAACCCCCCCCCCCGTAGAATTTCATCGGAATCCACCCATAACCCCCCCCTGTAGAATTTCATCGAAATCCACCCATAACCCCCCCCGTAGAATTTCATCGAAATCCACCCATAACACCCCCCCCCCCCGTAGAATTTCATCGAAATCCACCCATAACCCCCCCATAGAATTTCATCGGAATCCACCCATAACCCCCCCCCCGTAGAATTTCATCGGAATCCACCCATAACCCCCTCCCCCCCCCGTAGAATTTCATCGGAATCCACCCATACCCCCCCTCCCCCCCCCGTAGAATTTCATCGAAATCCACCCATAACCCCCCCAGTAGAATTTCATCGGAATCCACCCATAACCCCCCCCCCCCCCCCCCCCGTAGAATTTCATCGAAATCCACCCATAACCCCCCCGGTAGAATTTCATCGGAATCCACCCATAACCCCCCCCCCGTAGAATTTCATCGGAATCCACCCATAACCCCCCCCCCCCCGTAGAATTTCATCGAAATCCACCCATAACCCCCCTGTAGAATTTCATCAGAATCCACCCATAACCCCCCCCCCGTAGAATTTCATCGAAATCCACCCATAACCCCCCCCCCCCCCCCGTAGAATTTCATCGGAATCCACCCATAACCCCCCCCCCTGTAGAATTTCATCGAAATCCACCCATAACCCCCCCCGTAGAATTTCATCGAAATCCACCCATAACCCCCCCCGTAGAATTTCATCGAAATCCACCCATAACACCCCCCGTAGAATTTCATCGAAATCCACCCATAACCCCCCCATAGAATTTCATCGGAATCCACCCATAAACCCCCCCCCCCCGTAGAATTTCATCGGAATCCACCCATAACCCCCTCCCCCCCCCGTAGAATTTCATCGGAATCCACCCATACCCCCCCTCCCCCCCCGTAGAATTTCATCGAAATCCACCCATAACCCCCCCAGTAGAATTTCATCGGAATCCACCCATAACCCCCCCCCCCCCCGTAGAATTTCATCGGAATCCACCCATAACCCCCCCCCCCCCCGTAGAATTTCATCGAAATCCACCCATAACCCCCCCGGTAGAATTTCATCGGAATCCACCCATAACCCCCCCCCCCCCCCGTAGAATTTCATCGGAATCCACCCATAACCCCCCCCAGGAATTTCATCGAAATCCACCCATAACCCCCCCGTAGAATTTCATCAGAATCCACCCATAAACCCCCCCCGTAGAATTTCATTGGAGTCCACCCATAACCCCCCCGTTAATTAGCTGATTAGAGTGTGGCACCAGGTGTCTTCAATATTGAACCTTTTCACAATATTCTAATTTTCTGAGATACTGAATTTGGGGTTTTCATTAGTTGTCAGTTATAATCATCAAAATTAAAAGAAATACACATTTGAAATATATCAGTCTGTGTGTAATGAATGAATATAATACACAAGTTTCACTTTTTGAATGGAATTACTGAAATAAATCAACTTTTTCATGATATTCTAATTATATGACCAGCACCTGTATATACAGTGGTGCTTGAAAGTTTGTGAACCCTTTAGAATTTTCTATATTTTTGCAAGAATATGACCTAAAACATCATCAGATTTTCACACAAGTCCTAAAAGTAGATAAAGAGAACCCAGTTAAACAAATCAGACAAAAATATTATACTTGGTCATTTATTTATTGAGGAAAATGATCCAATATTACATATCTGTGAGTGGCAAAAGTATGTGAACCTTTGCTTTCAGTATCTGGAGTGACCCGCTTGTGCAGTAATAACTGCAACTAAACGTTTCCAGTAACTGTTGATCAGTCCTGCACACCGGCTTGGAGGAATTTTAGCCCATTCCTCCGTACAGAACAGCTTCAACTCTGGGATGTTGGTGGGTTTCCTCACATGAACTGCTCGCTTCAGGTCCTTCCACACATTTCGATTGGATTAAGGTCAGGACTTTGACTTGGCCATTCCAAAACATTAACTTTATTCTTCTTTAACCATTCTTTGGTAGAATGACTTGTGTGCTTAGGGTCGTTGTCTTGCTGCATGACCCACCTTCTCTTGAGATTCAGTTCATGGACAGATGTCCTGACATTTTCCTTTAGAATTTGCTGGTATAATTCAGAATTCATTGTTCCATCAATGATGGCAAGCCGTCCTGGCCCAGATGCAGCAAAACAGGCCCAAACCATGATACAACCACCACCATGTTTCACAGATGGGATAAGGTTCTTATGCTGGAATGCAGTGTTTTTCTTTCTCCAAATGTAACACTTCTCATTTAAACCCAAAAGTTCTATTTTGGTCTCATCCATCCACAAAACATTTTTCCAATAGCCTTCTGGCTTGTCCATGTGATCTTTAGCAAACTTCAGACAAGCAGCAATGTTTTTTTTGGAGAGCAGTGGCTTTCTCCTTGCAACCCTGCCATGCACACCATTGTTGTTCAGTGTTTTGCTGATGGTGGACTCATGAACATTAACATTAGCCAATGTGAGAGAGGCCTTCAGTTGCTTAGAAGTTACCCTGGGGTTCTTTGTGACCTCACCAACTATTACACGCCTTGCTCTTGGAGTGATCTTTGTTGGTTGACCACTCCTGGGGAGGGTAACGATGGTCTTGAATTTCCTCCATTTGTAGACAATCTGTCTGACTGTGGATTGGCGGAGTCCAAACTCTTTAGAGATGGTTTTGTAACCTTTTCCAGCCTGATGAGCATCAACAACGCTTTTTCTGAGGTCCTCAGAAATCTCCTTTATTTGTGCCATGATACACTTCCACAAACATGTGTTGTGAAGATCAGACTTTGATAGATCCCTGTTCTTTAAATAAAACAGGGTGCCCACTCACACCTGATTGTCACCCCATTGACTGAAAACACCTGACTCTAATTTCACCTTCAAATGAACTGCTAATCCTAGAGGTTCACATACTTTTGCCACTCACAGATATGTAATATTGAATCATTTTCCTCAATAAATAAATGACCAAGTATAATATTTTTGTCTCATTTGTTTAACTGGGTTCTCTTTATCTACTTTTAGGACTTGTGTGAAAATCTGATGATGTTTTAGGTCATATTTATGCAGAAATATAGAAAATTCTAAAGGGTTAACAAACTTTCAAGCACCACTGTATAGTTTTGAGTCCCCCCCCAAATATCTCCTGTTCCACACTCCAGCCCAGTCGGTGGCGGTAATGCGTCTTTAAGTTGGTTTGCCACCTGCCAAAAAATCTTGAAGAAGAAGGAATAAATAAATATGGAATGAAAGTATTTGATTGTCTGAACGTCTCTTTTTTTAAAATTAATTTTTCAAGAATTATTATTATTATCGCTTTTTTTAAATTGTTTATTTTCATTCTACTTTTATATTTTGCATTGCATATGCACTTTATTTTATATTTCGTATTTTATATATATTTCTTTTTATATTAGTAAGCATAGTTTTGGTCGGGTAGTTGCAAAATAAGAATTTCATTACCCAATAATAAACCGCTGTGTCTGTTATTGTGTATATGACAAATAAACATCTTGAATCTTTTTCACAAATTGCTCCTGTCATTTCACCGGTTTGTTTACATTCTAAGCAGAAATGATTTTGTCAGACGTTTTGTATGAAGTTTTTATACGCCCACTCGGGGGGGATACTGGTTTACCTCTGTCCGTCTGTCAGTTTGTATCTCCGTCCGTCCGAAACACCCTTTTTCTCAGCAGCCACAAATCATAGCCACTTGGTACCGAGCTTCAGCTTGGGGTTCTATACCGTGTGTACCGTTTTCAGGTCTGTCGCACATCAACTTCCTGTTTACCGACGGAATGTATTTACGAAACATATAGCGTGGATTTACAAAATTTTCGTAGCACTTTTCTCAGCAACTACAAATCACAAGTGCTTGTAATTTGGTACCGAGCTTCAGCTTGGGGTTCTATACCATGTATACCGTTTTCAGGTCTGTCGCACATCGACTTCCTGTTTACCGACTGAATGTATTTACGAAACATATAGCATGGATTTACAAAATTTTCGTAGCACTTTTCTCAGCAACTATAAATCACAAGTGCTTGATATTTGGTACCGAGCTTCAGCTTGGGGTTCTATACCATGTATACCATTTTCAGGTCTGTCGCACATTGACTTCCTGTTTACCGACTGAATGTATTTACGAAACATATCGCGTGGATTTACAAAATTTTCGTAGCACTTTTCTCAGCAACTACAAATCACAAGTGCTTGATATTTGGTACCGAGCTTCAGCTTGGGGTTCTATACCATTTATACCGTTTTCAGGTCTGTCGCACATCGACTTCCTGTTTACCGACTGAATGTATTTACAAAACCCACAGGTTGGATTTTGACGCTATTTCAAAATGACAGTTTACCAGGATGCTATTTGAAATCCCTGGGGAGAGATGCGGCTCTTTACTTACTTGTTTCAGGGTTAATTATTGTTTTGAAGTCAACATTCATAATAATTGCCCTGTTCCTTCGATCGCTCGCATTCTGATATAAGCGAGGGCGGGAGGATATATGGTATGTAAGTGAGCAGTACCTCACAGTTGATCTTGTTATTTATCAAATTTGCAAAAAATAAAAATGCTTTTTTTCTCAAAATCCAGTGAATGAGGATAGAACAAAACAGTTATTCCACTCAATCTCATTGTACATGGATTATAGACAACTCGGTGCTACGCTCCTCATTCAGGGAATATATATGGGTCTGTCTCAGAAACTGGGTACTGTAGGGGTCCCCCACTAAATATACTCACAGTCAATAAACTATCCGGTTTTGAATGGTGATGTTGGTTTTAATCTGAAATAAGATGATGAAAGAAATAATACAGATAAAACTAAATCTTTGATGTGAATATTCAGAATTTGGCAAAAATTCTGCAAATTTGTGGAAAAATGGCGGCTTGATCTGGGACATGATAAATGGTCGACTACATCGCATTTCCTTCCAAAGGTTGTAGTCCACTGAAAAGTCTACAGTTATCACTAATTGTATTTTAAGTTGTAACTTTAGACACCTAAGGATTGGTGCGCTCGCAGAATAATCATAACCGTAATAAAACATCATGCAAAATATTTGATCATCGTCGTAACTCCGTTTTCCGCAAACCCAAAACCAATACGATCGTGTGTTTTGATCTAAACGGAAAGCCTCAGGGTCAAGGTCACGACCTCACCAAAAGTAGCAACTTAAAATCACTACGCATATAAAAATTTAGTTATAAATCTGCGATTTTGTTTTTTAAAACGAAAGCTGAAAGTTAGGTATAGAATATGTTTCTTACAGAATATGTTACGATGGTAGCTGGTCTTGTATGAATTTCTGAGCTATAAAATGAGTCGTGGTCTGTTTTTTACCGTAGCGTGTTATTTGTGTGCGGGGAAGGACACACATTAACAATTTGCATGTGTAGAATGGAATTTTCCACTCCAGCAGTTAGAAGTTGATCGCGCTTCCATTTGCGGTCTTTCTGTTACGCGGGTGATCTGTTCGGACGTTATCACTGAAAAGGTGAGTTTTGACAGTTTTATTTTGTTTTAGTCTTGCAGTATAAGGCAATAGAATGTTTCTTTTTCATCTTACTTTCATATTTCGTAGTGTTTGCGTATTTTTGGCCAATATTTTGCAACCATGGTCAATTTAGATCGAACTTTTGATAGAATCTACGGCCAGTCATTTTGCCCCGCCCCCGCCTCGTGCTCCGTCCGGTGCGGTAGTGATGTCCCGTTGCTCGCGCGCCACAGCAGAGACCTGTGCGACCTTCAGCCGGTACAGTCGCTGTTCTTTTACCACCGCCATTATTCTCATCTTTCCGGTGCGTTCTTGATTTTTCCATCGTGTCCTATTTCGCCGTATCAAATACCCAAACTGTATCATATTATTCATATTTAAGTGAAAAATCAATTCAGTCAGCATAACTTGGCATTTTTAACCCAAGCAATCAAAAAGAGGAAATTTATTCAATATTTTCACTCGTCTGTGAAGGAGGGGCTTTAATTCTTCATGATGTCGTTATTTTATATGGAAATCAATTTTACAAAAGCATTTGAGTTGTAATCAAAAAAATGTTCCACAGTGGAGGCCAGATAAAGCAAGATACTATCTTTATTCTTATTAAACATGACAAAAGAAACATTGAGTGTTGGGTAAATGCAAAAAAAATAGTAAAATTAGAAAATTTATTTTTTGACCATAATGTCCCAAATGAGAGACCGGTTTCTGAGACAGACCCGTGTGTGTGTATATAAATTTTTTTTTTTTCACACATACACACACGGGGCGGCACGGTGGTGTAGTGGTTAGCGCTGTCGCCTCACAACAAGAAGGTCCGGGTTCGAGCCCCGTGGCCGGCGAGGGCCTTTCTGTGCGGAGTTTGCATGTTCTCCCCGTGTCCGCGTGGGTTTCCTCCGGGTGCTCCGGTTTCCCCCACAGTCCAAAGACATGCAGGTTAGGTTAACTGGTGACTCTAAATTGAGCGTAGGTGTGAATGTGAGTGTGAATGGTTGTCTGTGTCTATGTGTCAGCCCTGTGATGACCTGGCGACTTGTCCAGGGTGTACCCCGCCTTTCGCCCGTAGTCAGCTGGGATAGGCTCCAGCTTGCCTGCGACCCTGTAGAACAGGATAGAGCGGCTAGAGATAATGAGATGAGAATGAGGAAAAAAAAATGTTTGTTTGTATCTGAGCAGCATGTTCCATAAGAGAGCACGTTTCAGATTAAGAAAGAAAACATAATGAAGGCTGCTGGGTTTTGGTGTAAAATGAAGAAGCGAGTGAGACAGTCAAAGTGTCCAGAAGAACTGTGGCTGGTTCTGTAAGACGCTCAGTAAAACCTACATAAGGAACATTTCCGCATAAACCTGCACTCATTGGACCTGAGACTAAAGCAAAGGGTCGTCTCGCACCAATACTGACTTTGTTTCGTTAGTATGGCTCACTGATTACTGTTTATAGTATTTTTTTTTAATGTTAAAACATTTCATTTCATTATTTTTTAAGCCGTGTGCCTAAGTGTATTTCAGTTCCACATTCTGCACTGCTGCAACCTGGAACTCGATGAACTACACTTGATCACTTGATTGAAACGATATGTCATGAATCTAAACAAATAGAACCAAATATAACTGAAGTGAGCTAAAAGCAGTGAAGCATGGTGGTGGGAACATTAAGTTAAAGTGTTACCCTGAGCCTGTTGGTTGCGTCCCTTTTTCCACCAGGGCTGGTTCCGAGCCGGTGCCTGATCTTGAAACAGTTCTTTGTGCATCAGGTTTGCCGGTCTGCAACCACTTATGCCGCTTTTCCACTACAAACGCGGATGAGTTGGGCTGAGCCGTGCCGTGCTGAGTCGGGCTGAGCGGGGCTGTTGGAGTTGCATTTCGACTACAACCGCGCTGAACCGTGCTGGCTGGAAGTGGGTGGACACATTCGGTGGAGTTAGCGAAAGTGGGTGGACGTCACGTGATGTCATTAAGCAGCGCAAACAGTGACATCAGTGATCTTTTAAGCGGTAGTCTCACGACCCGAATAGTAAACAATAAACATGGAGGACATGGAGTCGTTAGTGTTGCTGGTCTTGGTTCTGTGGCTTGTTGTCACCGACAACGCCAACAGATACTGGCAAGAGCGTATAGATGAGGCGAGGCGCATAAGGCTTCAGAAATTCTCGTAATTCGTAATTATTATTCTTCTGGGTTTACGGTGTTTACAGATCCCAGCGTGCTCGCGGGGCGTGTGTGGGCATGTGAGGACACTCCTCCTCACCAATCAGTGCACAGGGGAGTGTCTGCTCACGCCCCCAGCCTCACTCGGCTCGGTTTGGCTCGCTTCAGCCCCACTCCAAAACGGTGCGAGTTTTAGGGGCTAAGCAGGGCTGAAGCGAGCTGAGTCGTGCTGTTCTTTGGTAGTCGAAACGCGAGCCATGTCGGGCTGAAGTGAGCTGAAAAAAGGTAGTGGAAAAGGGCCATTACAGTATGAACCACTTACAGCAGGGACTAGGGGCGGGATTATCATGTACCCACCATTTTTAAGAATCTAGAGCGAGTATAGCATGCAGTCAGACTGATCCAATGAAGAGAAGAAAGAGACGATGTAGTCCACCATTAGTGTTGTTGTGCTTGGCGCTATCTGGGTGGGCTAGCGGTGCTAGCGGCAAGGAAAGCGGTGACGTATACGTTGGCGTAACGATGTGGCTCTGTGGTGGGTCTCTAGCCCGTAGAAAAGCAAACCGCTTCTTTGAAGGTTTGCAAGTTGAAGCAGCTCTAAACCACTTGCACCTGGGTCACATTAGTGGAAAGGGGGTGTGATTAATCCCCTGTTTACTCGGTCACTGACTCTCCGCAGAGTGTTGCTTTAATCCCAATTCCTTCCTTTTCTGTTTGAAATAATGTCTTGAAAGTCACTTTGCGCGACGGACAAAGATGGAAGTTTTTTCGAGCCAAACCCAACCTGATACTTCGTCCTGGACTTGTTTCAGTCGTTCTTCTTGATGCTGTTTGTTTAGATACAGTACGTTCTCGAACACACTCTGGGTTCTTCCAGGAACAGATGTATTTATATTCAGATCAGACGCACTTACAGTGCTGAGCGTAAATGAGTGCACCCCCTTTGAAAAGTAACATTTTAAACAATCTCTCAATGAACACAAACAATTTCCAAAATGTTGACAAGTTTAATATAACATCTGTTTAACTTATAACGTGAAAGTAAGGTTAATAATATAACTTAGATTACACATTTTTCAGTTTTACTCAAATTAGAGTGGTGCAAAAATGAGTACACCCCACAACAAAAACTACTCCATGTAGTACTTTGTATGGCCTCCATGATTTTTAATGACGGCACCAAGTCTTCTAGGCATGGAATGAACAAGTTGGCGACATTTTGCAACATCAATCTTTTTCCATTCTTCAACAATGACCTCTTTTAGTGACTGGATGCTGGATGGAGAGTGATGCTCAACTGGTCTCTTCAGAGTTCCCTAAAGAAAATAATTTCTTTACGACACAAAGGTGAAGGCTACAAGAAGATCAGCAAAGCTTTACTTATCAGTCAGAATACTGTAGCAAAAGTGGTACAAAAATTTAAGAAAGATGGAACTGCAACCATCTCACAGAGACGTCCAGGTCGTCCACGGAAGTTAACACCTCGACAGGAGCGTCTTCTGATGAGAAGGGTTGAAGAAAATCGGCATGCAAGTTCACTGCAGTTATCTAAAGAAGTAGAAAGCCAAACTGGGGTGACTATTTCCCGTGACACAATACGGCGTACGCTGCAGAGGAATGGCATGCATGGACGCCGTCCACGAAAGAAGCCTCTCCTAAAGCCCAGGCACAAAAAAGCCCACCTAGAGTTTGCCAGGGCCCATGCTGACAAAGATGAAAACTACTGGGACTCTATACTCTGGAGTGATGAGACCAAGATAAATGTTTTTGGAACTCATGGCGTCACAAAGGTGAGGAATACAAAGAAAAATGCCTGGTGCCGACAGTGAAACATGGTGGTGGCAGTGTCCTTATGTGGGGCTGCATGAGTGCTGCTGGTGTCGGGGAGCTGCATTTCATTGATGGCATCATGAATTCACAGACGTATTGCTCTATACTGAAAGAGAAGATGCTACCATCACTCCGTGCCCTTGGTTGTTGTGCAACATGACTAAACACACATCTAAGGCCACTGTTGGATTTCTGAAGAAGAACAGGGTGAAAGTGATTCAGTGGCCAAGTACGTCTCCTGATCTGAACCCAATCGAACACCTATGGGGAATTCTGAAGAGACCAGTCGAGCATCACTCTCCATCCAGCATCCAGTCACTAAAAGAGGTCGTTGTTGAAGAATGGAAAAAGATTGATGTTGCAAAACTTGTTCATCCCATGCCTAGAAGACTTGGTGCTGTCATTAAAAATCATGGAGGCCATACAAAGTACTAGATGGAGTAGTTTATGTTGTGGGGTGTACTCATTTTTGCACCACCCTAATTTGAGTAAAACTGAAAAATGTGTAATCTAAGTTATATTATTAACCTTACTTTCCCGTTATAAGTTAAACAGATGTTATATGTTGTGTTGTATGATGTTATATGATTCGCTGTTTCATGATATATCATGTCAAGCAAGTCTGTTTCGTTCCGTTTCAACACGATGGAAGATGGAGACGGGGTGTGAACGTCACAACAATGCAAAATATAGTCATTTTCTGAGATGTGGTCCGTTCGGCATAAAACTCAGACGTGATGTTTGAGTAAACGGACGGACCGAGAGCGCAGTGGGAGGATGAAATGAGCAGCTCGGTCTCAAACTGTGATCCGCAGAGGGAACACGCAGTCATAAATAAGCAGCCGTCTGAAATCAGCACAACTTTATACGAGGTCACAAATAAAAACCGATCCCTCAGGATGCCTGACTATACACGGCCTCCTTCTCTCTCTCTCACACACACACACAATCTCTCTCCCACCCATCCCTGTTTTACGAGGACGCACAAATCCGTAGCACGTGTGGCCCTGTTTATAAAGCTGACATTCAAGGTTAAGTAAAAAAAAACCTTTGGCACGAGTTGGGGTTATTTACAGCTGTGGAAAATTTCCATGGGAAATGACAAAGTGTTTCCATGACAGAGCACTCATGTTTAGTGATTTCATCCATTACGGATTAACAGATAAATAAACAGAGCGTCATTTGATGCACCGTTTCTCAGTCACGGGCCCGGATTTCCAACAGCGCGCTACATATTTTTGAGCTTTTTCCACTTCGTAACGATCTGACACGATGCTAAAGCAGGAGCAACACTAATCATTTCCAAAGTGTGAGATTTTATCAGGCATCAACAGGACAAGTCTGGAAAAAAAAAAGCGTGTTCATTAACTGAAACGAGTCAATATCACGTGGAAGTCGTTAAAAGTCACAATCCGCGGAGACGGAAACGACGGGCTCTCGCGTCTTCGGCGCGATCACTGGATTAGCACAACACGGCAATTAAGGGTTCATTTTTTAGGACACAAAGTGCTTCCTGACTTCAGTGAATGAACAACACCGCTAATGTGTTTGTCCTAAGCACATAAACCAGCATGGTGACGTTTATCTGGAGTAGGGTTCGACTCCCTGCTGTGGCCTGGCTTATAAAAGTGTCAAAATGATTGTGTACAATTGGGGAACATTTCCCAGCTCCACCACACAACATGCCCACATCACTGGCAAACAAACACATTTATGATTGTGTGTGTGTGTGTGTGGGGGGGGAGCCATGGGCTAAAGGTTAGAGAAGCGGTTTGGGGACCAGAAGGTTACCAGTTTGAGTCCCTGGCAGTATAGACATCAGTGTCATGCTGATGTCTAATTAAAACTACAAGAAAACTGAAAACTTTTAAACATATAAATCTCATTATTCTGTCCACATTCACTGGATATGAGCAATCGCGCGCTCTGATTGGCTACTCTACTACAACCCCGATTCCAAAAAAGTTGGGACAAAGTACAAATTGTAAATAAAAACGGAATGCAATAATTTACAAATCTCAAAAACTGATATTGTATTCGCAATAGAACATAGACAACATATCAAATGTCGAAAGTGAGACATTTTGAAATTTCATGACAGCAACACATCTCAAAAAAGTTGGGACAGGGCAATAAGAGGCTGGAAAAGTTAAAGGTACAAAAAAGGAACAGCTGGAGGACCAAATTGCAACTCATTAGGTCAATTGGCAATAGGTCATTAACATGACTGGGTATAAAAAGAGCATCTTGGAGTGGCAGCGGCTCTCAGAAGTAAAGATGGGAAGAGGATCACCAATCCCCCCAATTCTGCGCCGACAAATAGTGGAGCAATATCAGAAAGGAGTTCGACAGTGTAAAATTGCAAAGAGTTTGAACATATCATCATCTGCAGTGCATAATATCATCAAAAGATTCAGAGAATCTGGAAGAATCTCTGTGCGTAAGGGTCAAGGCCGCAAAACCATACTGGGTGCCCGTGATCTTCGGGCCCTTAGACGGCACTGCATCACATACAGGCATGCTTCTGTATTGGAAATCACAAAATGGGCTCAGGAATATTTCCAAAGAACATTATCTGTGAACACAATTCACCGTGCCATCCGCCGTTGCCAGCTAAAACTCTATAGTTCAAAGAAGAAGCCGTATCTAAACACGATCCAGAAGCGCAGACATCTTCTCTGGGCCAAGGCTCATTTAAAATGGACTGTGGCAAAGTGGAAAACTGTTCTGTGGTCAGACGAATCAAAATTTGAAGTTCTTTATGGAAATCAGGGACGCCGTGTCATTCGGACTAAAGAGGAGAAGGACGACCCAAGTTGTTATCAGCGCTCAGTTCAGAAGCCTGCATCTCTGATGGTATGGGGTTGCATTAGTGCGTGTGGCATGGGCAGCTTACACATCTGGAAAGACACCATCAATGCTGAAAGGTATATCCAGGTTCTAGAGCAACATATGCTCCCATCCAGACGACGTCTCTTTCAGGGAAGACCTTGCATTTTCCAACATGACAATGCCAAACCACATACTGCATCAATTACAGCATCATGGCTGCGTAGAAGAAGGGTCCGGGTACTGAACTGGCCAGCCTGCAGTCCAGATCTTTCACCCATAGAAAACATTTGGCGCATCATAAAACGGAAGATACGACAAAAAAGACCTAAGACAGTTGAGCAACTAGAATCCTACATTAGACAAGAATGGGTTAACATTCCTATCCCTAAACTTGAGCAACTTGTCTCCTCAGTCCCCAGACGTTTACAGACTGTTGTAAAGAGAAAAGGGGATGTCTCACAGTGGTAAACATGGCCTTGTCCCAACTTTTTTGAGATGTGTTGTTGTCATGAAATTTAAAATCACCTAATTTTTCTCTTTAAATGATACATTTTCTCAGTTTAAACATTTGATATGTCATCTATGTTCTATTCTGAATAAAATATGGAATTTTGAAACTTCCACATCATTGCATTCCGTTTTTATTTACAATTTGTACAACATGAGTAGAGGAAAACAAAATGGCGGAGCGTGTTGCTGAACCAACCAAGGACAAAATAAAAACTCTACTCGAAAACAAACCCCCCAAAAATTATCAGGTATTTAAAAGGAACAGAAATAGCTAAAAAAAAATAGGTTTGTTATGTCTTGTTTCCCCCCCAATATCTCCTGATCCACACTCCAGCCCAGTCGGTGGCGGTAATGCACCTTTAAGCTGGTTTGCCAACCGCCAACAAACCCTAAAGAAGAAGAAGAACCCCCCCCCAAAATACAAAAAAAAACAAACAAACAAAATATAGAATGAAATTATTTGATGGTAAGAATGTATCTTTTTTAAATTTTTCAAGAATTATTATTATTATCGCATTTTTCACAAATTGCTCTTGTCATTCCGCCGGTTCGTTTAAATTCTAAGCGGAGATGATTTTGTCGGGCATTTTGTGTAAAGCTTTTATTTATCGAATTTGCAAAAGATAAAAATAAAAATGCTCCGTTTCTCAAAATCCAGTGAATGTGGAGAGAATAAAACAGTTATTCCACTCAATCTGGTCGTACGTGGCTGATGGACAACTCAGTGCTACGCGCTTCATCGGCTATCAGCTCATGTACGACTCGATTTCGTGGAACAACTGTAAATTATGCTCAGCGACTCATGCACCGAGACCTCGTCAGTCTTTACACTTCACCTGTTCAGGTAACCTGTAATAGAACCATAACCCCTTTATGTGAGGTGTAAATACACTACCGTTCAAAAGTTTGGGGTCACCCAGACAATTTTGTGTTTTCCATGAAAAGTCACACTTTTATTTACCACCATAAGTTGTAAAATGAATAGAAAATCTAGTCGAGACATTTTTCTGGCCATTTTGAGCATTTAATCGACCCCACAAATGTGATGCTCCAGAAACTCAATCTGCTCAAAGGAAGGTCAGTTTTATAGCTTCTCTAAAGAGCTCAACTGTTTTCAGCTGTGCTAACATGATTGTACAAGGGTTTTCTAATCCTCCATTAGCCTTCTGAGGCAATGAGCAAACACATTGTACCATTAGAACACTGGAGTGAGAGTTGCTGGAAATGGGCCTCTATACACCTATGGAGATATTGCACCAAAAACCAGACATTTGCAGCTAGAATAGTCATTTACCACATTAGCAATGTATAGAGTGGATTTCTGATTAGTTTAAAGTGATCTTCATTGAAAAGAACAGTGCTTTTCTTTCAAAAATAAGGACTGTGGGTGGTAGAAATGGGCAACTGGACTTGCTTGAAGATTCTTGGCAAGATTCCTGGCAAGTCCAGTTGCCCATTTCTACCACCAACAGTTTACTATGACCTGGATGATTGAGAATATTCGCAGACAAAAATAAGGACATTTCAAAGTGACCCCAAACTTTTGAACGGTAGTGTATGCACCTGAGGAACTTTCTTGACTTCCGCGTATAATATGTCATTTTCAAACATTTACTTTACTACATGTGTGTATGCGCAAAAAACAAGAGTCATGAGGAGATGTATTCCCCCCCACGAAACTCCACTCCAGATTTGCCCAAGTTGAATTGGTTCCCATGGAAATATGGAAAAAATAAAAATCACAGAAATCCCGAAATGTCAAAAGGCACAACTCCTCGTGTCACTTAACATAACTGTCAGGTTTCGGGAAAAAATTCCTAATACTTTTTTATCCTCCGTTGGCCGAAAGGCCCGAATGGGGATTATGTCGTGGCGATGTCCATCCATCCGTCCCAGGAAGGGCACTCACTTTCTGAAATCAACTCCTCTCACAATTTTTGGAGGAATTTCACGAAACTTGGCAGGATTCTTTGTTGGTAATATATTTATTAAATATATTTAATTTCATTCGCATTTTACCAGCGTTCCAGCCCTTGTACTTTGACAATTTCATGTAGGTGCGTTCTCCTTCTGACATCAACCCCTCTCACAATTTTTGGACGAATTTCTCGAAGCTCGGCAAAAGACCTCGTTATATGACGGTAATACGCAGATTGCGATTTAATTTCGTTTGTGAAAATGTTCCCAGAGTTTTGAGCCTTGATTAAATAGCTTGTACTTTGACAATTTCATGAAGGTGTACGTTCTTCTGAAATCAACTCCTCTCACAATTTGTGGAGGAATTTCACCAAACTTGGCAAAAGCCTTTGTTATATGACCGTTAATGAAATTTGGTTTAATTTGGGCAAAATTTACCAGAGTTATACCCTTGATTATTAACAAACTTGTGCTTTGGCAATTTCATCAAGGTGTACTTGCTTTCTGAAATCAACTTCGCTCGCAATTCTTGGAGGAATTTCACGAAACTTGACAGAATTCTTTGTTACATGTCGGTAATACGCATACCGTATTTCAATTTCGTTCAATTCAATGGCATTTTACCAGAGTTCTGGCATCGTTGCCAGCGGGGGATGATCTTGCGCTCTCAGAGCACTCTTGTTGAGTTATGCTCTGGAAACTAAAATGTTTACAGACGGACAGAGCGATAGCTATATCCCCCCCGCACAATATGCTGGGGGGAGGGATAAAACATCACGAGTTTTAAAGTTTTGCGTATCAGCTACACGGACTCGGATTCGGTGTAAACCATTTTGCTCAAATTTGAAACATTTTGTGGAGTGTTGAGTGAATGTGTAATAGGGCTGTGCGATATATCAAATATACTCGATATATCGCCGAAAATTCTGTGTGAGATACATAAAATTATTATATCGTAACTATTGAGTATTTTATGGTCATCTGCCAACTTGCATTTGTTTTGTGTTTGTTTAAAAGATTTTCCGGTGGTTTTCTCCCTGTCCCTCAGGCAGTAACGTGAGAGGCTGCCTAAGAGTAAAAAAAACAATAATATCACACACTCGCCATAATATCTAGGTGCTGAAAGGAACTTCCGGGAAGATTTTCTAGTTTCGGTTTACAGCGCTGACTCAGTTCGTGCAATCGTTGGTGTTGCATAGGCTACCGTGTAAGTAGTCTGGCTAACGCGACTTCAAAGCTCTGCGAGCATTGGGTCTGGCAAAGAAATTAAGCCCAACCGTTTCCCAAAGGCGTGGTTGACCCGCCTTCCTGAAATGCCTCAGTTTGCTACTGGTCGAAGCCAGAAAAGGTTGTGACGAAGCTTAAACCAATCACATCACTCTTTCCTCTGACGTATGTGACGCGACGGAAACTGCTTGAGTAACAGGAAGAAGATAAATACCTCCAGGGCTGCTCTTTGCTCCGTTTTCAATGAGAACTTCCCGTTGAATGCTTTCAATACAGCATCTACCGCTGTGTCAAAGGCTTGCCGCTGCTCCATGTTCGTAATGCTTCTAGTGAATGAAGCGCTTCCGGCATAGATTCTGTAAACAATCTAAGGCTTCCGGTCGCAGTTCTACTACGTCACTGCCTTGAACACGCCTCTACCCAGGGCCGTTGGAGATGCTCAAAGTTGATTGGTTCCCGATTTTTCGGGAGCTTGTAAGAGCTGGAGATAGCTTGCCTTGCCAGACTAAGCTCGCAACAGGCCCTCATGTTGCGTCACACTTAGGATGGGCGGGCCCAGGCTACTGTGTAAGCTCTGTCAATTTCAGCGACAAATTAAAAATGGAAGTGGACGAATTGGTTCCTAAAAGAACTAGTAAGGGGTCAGTCATCTGGCATTTTTTTGGATATCGCAAGGAGGACGTGGAACAGCAAATGCCAATTTGTAAATTGTGCAAAAAAAAACTATCACAAAAGGCAGCAGCACTACAAATATGTTCCATCACCTGAAAACTCACCTGGTACAGTATGAAGAGTCTCTTAAACTCCGAACTACTTGCCCACGAGCTAAAACTAAAATCAATTGTGATTAATCACTAACATGAAAATTTCAAATGTGTTGTTGAAAACCACCTGTAAAGTTAACCAGGAATGTTATTTAATCTGCAGGGATTGTAGTGAAAACAGTAGAGTAATGCAAAGCTGACACTTGCACGATTCCGTGGCACGCATTGGCATGACTCGAGTCGTGCCAGTGCGCAAACTAGTCGTAAACTGGCGTGAAGTGTGTGTAAACCCGTCGTGACTGCGTGCCATGTCGAGACGAGAATTTTGAAATGTTCAAAATTTTGGTCACGACAAAATTTCGAGACCGGCTCGTGAACTATGCGCAAACTGTTCGTGATCTCGTCGGGACGATGCGGGAGGATGTGTGCCAGTGCGTGGAAGTGCGCGCTGAGGTAATTTTTGTAGCCCCTTTGATCTTCCTTGTGGAGTTCAGTCAGTAGACTGTCATACTGTCCAAACTCGTGCCTTCTGGTCAACCATTCCCGGACCCACACTTTCCTTTGTGTCTTTCTTCAAGGTGGGGTTGCCTTTTCTTGCTCTTCTGCCTCTTCCAGCCTTTTCTGATGCTCTTCAACAATGGCTAGAGCAGCTGCCAGGTATAGGCATCTTCTCTTCTCTGCAATGATTGTGTCTCTGGTATTCAGCATGTTGTCTCTTCCACAGCCAATTCAAAAATGACCAGGGGTTGGGGAGGCCCCCTTTTTATATGGCGTGCCCAAGTCGGCACGACACCGTCCGAATTGCGCAAACTCGTCGTGCCAATGCGGGAAGTGCGCAAACTATGCGTGAACTCGTCGTGCCAGTTCGTGAATGTGGACGGGCACGCATTCGTGAACTCGTCATGAACTCTGCGTGAACTAGTCGTGAACAGTGCGGGAGCCTCCCAGTTCGTGCCCCAAAATGGCACGACTTGCCACGACAAAATCGTGGCCAAAAGTCGTGCAAGTGTCAGCCTTGCATAAAAGTTAGATTTCATGGGGTCCTTTAGAGGAGATTTCAATATATCAAGATATATATCGTATATCATGAAATGGAGAAAATGTATCGGGATATTCATTTTTTTCCCATATCGCACAGCCCTAATGTGTAATGCGTAACACAACTCTCGCGTGCCGTTACATTAATTACATCGTTACAAACTGAGATTCTCCACCATGCAGAGTGAAATGTCTGTATGATGTCATCAACGACTTGTTTTTGCATGCACGGTTATGTTCGACGCGAGTTCTTCAAGCTGAGACAGATCGGGCCCTAATTCCACACCAAAGCATCATCCTCCTTATTTCCACCTGACATTTTAGGATTTATTTTAAGAGCGTCGCGTCCTACTTTGTATCCGTTTATAGTTACCCCGTCAACGTTGCGTCTGTAGAAATAACGTATTAACGAACGATCACGAAGACATTGTGGTGCTGTGTACGTACGAAGATCAAGCGGTGTGCCGCGACGATGGTGATAGTGAAACACTGATCAGTGTTGCAGTTCAGGTTGAATCTCCTGCGTCAGCTTTAAATATATAAAATACAGAAATAAAATGGGAAAACAGCACCATGTCGGTTCATCTTTTGGAGCGAGAGGAGGCTCATGCAGCATCTGACACACACAGCTGTTCTGCTGGAGCATCAACACAGTCCAGCGCCCACACACACACACACACACGCACCAAATCTGTGTTCAGTTTTATTACCCATCGTGTATCTGTGCATTTGCTTTGCTGCACACAACAAAATATAGACGCACTCGCATTCACCCACACACACACACCCACATCACACCCTCGCCATAAACACACACACTTTAATGCTTTTAATTGGATAAACACACACACACACACACCAGCAGGACCCAGATTCTCATAAGTGCGTCTCAGTGTTTCAGAGAAGACACAGGCGATTAGTTCACATCTATGCAGGGCTTTGAACCAGAAATTTTTTCCTATTGGTTCGTTCCGAACAGAAACGGAATTTTAACGTTTCCGGTTTTGGGTTCCACCATTAAATAGACGTTCCCGAACCGGTTAGAACAAAAAAATTTCGTTCCCGGAACGGTTAATTACGTTCCCTGTCAGCTGTTTAACAAATGGCTATAAAATTATGTCTGTCTCATCCAGCTTAAGCCAAATGTCGGCTAATTCTATTACAACCTTCATTAAATAAGACAAGAAATAATTCAAAACAATTATTATTTCAAATGTTGGCGATTTGGATTCTCAGTATGTCTTCCCATCTACACAAACAGAAAAAGTGCCAAAAATGAAAGAGAATTCGTTTAGTGTGTTACCAAAGGCGAGTCAGGCCCTATAGAGGGCTACCGCATGACGTCACCGCGCCGCGAGATTTTGTTAGGCGCCATATTGGAAGACCAAGTACACATCTATGCAAGTACATACATACATAAAACAAACTACACCTGAAATGTAGCCAGGGCCGGTTCTGCCCTAATCTGGACCCGGGTGCAACATCGCGCAACATCGCGCAACCCCCCCCCCAAAAAAAAAAAAACACCCACCAGTCTATCTGTGAAGATACTCAGTCGTCCAGGTACATAGTAATCTGTGGTTGGTAGAAGAGAGCAACTGGACTTGCTTGAAAAGTCTTGAAGACGTTTCGCCTCTCGTCCGAAAGGCATCATCAGTTCTGTCTGTCTAATAGGGAGTATCAAGTATTTATCCTCTCATGGATCATCATAGAATCCAAATCAGAATGCTGATGGCTGCATTGAAGGTGGCTGATAGATGTCATAGACACCCACCTCTGTTCAGTGATGGTCGTTCCAGGCTGACAAAATTGAACGATCCTCTCTGGCTAAGATGTCTGCCAGTTTTCTGGAAGTCCTCTCATACTCCCGCACTAGTCGAAGGGAACTCATCCCAAAGTGTGTAGAAACATATCTGTGAAGATACTCAGTCGTCCAGGTACATAGTAATCTGTGGTTGGTAGAAGAGAGCAACTGGACAACAATTTTGTCAGCCTGGAACGACCATCACTAAACAGAGGTGGGTGTCTATGACATCTATCAGCCACCTTCAATGCAGCCATCAGCATTCTGATTTGGATTCTATGATGATCCATGAGAGGATAAATACTTGATACTCCCTATTAGACAGACAGAACTGATGATGCCTTTCGGACGAGAGGCGAAACGTCTTCAAGACTTTTCAAGCAAGTCCAGTTGCTCTCTTCTACCAACCACAGACCCACCAGTCTAAATCAGGACAACCATCACATAACTATAACTATAAACATTTTATATCAACTATTTTAACTAAATGGGCTATAATAAATAAGCCTGCAGGCAGCCACGGCGGGCTGCCTCAGAAAAGTAAACATTCAATGACACAACTGAAAGCCTGCAGCCACGGCGGGCTGCCTCAGAAAACTAACCATTTGTCCTACCTTAAAACTCATTTTGCATTTTCTGCCTCCTTTTTTGTATTTTCGACCCTCCGTTTATTTTCTTTCCTTTTCTGAAAACCCGATTTGTGTCCAGACATTTTGTTCTGCTACCAACGAACTAACTCGTCAGGTCTCGTCTCTCGAGCCCGCGATGATTCCCGTGGGAAGGGCAACAATTGATACATTTTTACAAACAGCCAATAGGGAGGTTGCATCGTTCAGGCTCTTCTTTGCTCAGACACTCAGTAATTCACTTATTATCACATGGAGACGTGATAGTAGTCCACCCTCCCGCTCTCTCCATTCAGTCAGCGAACGTCACACAGGAAGTGAACCCCAGCGGGTCATAGAAACTTGCGCAGGAGGAGAATGGCTTTTTAATTTGTAGGCTACGGAAACTTTGAGGAACGAAATAAAAACCAGTATTAACCGGTTACCATTATTTTTAATAAGCGTTTCTGTTCCGGAACATAAAAAATAATAAAGTTTCTGGTTTCGTTTCTGTTCCATGTGAAATAGAAAAAGTTCCCGGTTTTCGTTTTCGTTCCTTGAACCGGTTCAAAGCCCTGCATCTAAGTAACACTTTTTTTAATATAAACGATATAAATATTTAACATTATCCTCATCGGCCTCTTTATTAGGAACACCCATACTGTTTGATGCCGTTCTCTAACCAGTCGATCCCTTGATGCGTCAAATCACGCAGATGCAAATCAAGAGCTTCGGTTAATTAATGTTCAAACATCAGAATGGGAAAAATTGTGATCTCACAGTGAAGTGTGACTTTCTTTCACTGTGGCGTGCATGCTGGTTTGAGCCACATGGACTGCTGGTTTGAGTATTTCAGAAACCGCCGGTCTCCTTCCTGGGGTTTTCGCACACAGCAGTTTGTAGAGTTTACACAGAATGGTGCGGAAAACAAAAAACATCGAGTAAGGGAGAGACAGTTCTGTGGGTGGAAACAAACACCTTGTTGATAAGAGAGCTCAGAGGGAAATGGACAGATTGGTTCCAGGAAGGATATAGTAACTCATATAATCACTCTTTACAACCGTGGTGAGCAGAAAAGCATCTCAGCATGCAGCAGGAGGAAGAAGAGCACATTGGGTTCCGCTCCTGCAGCCAAGAACAGGAATCTTAGACCTTGGAACTTGTCAGTTTCCAGTCGTATCAGGGGTGAAATGAGAAATCTTTACGCTTAGCTGCGGCTGACTCGACACCACAGAGTCAATAATCCTGATCGGATCTTATTTTCAGCGCAGTCTTAAAACCAACATGATGGAGTCGTGTACAGCAGGGTAAGAAAAATTTAAATACAACAAGCTTTATATGAATGAACTGAAAACTGCAATGGGGAGAGTTGGGACGGGGGGAGACTCGTGATAGTTTGTATTCCCATAAATTAATTTCAACCAGGTTTTCGATTCCATCAGAAGTTAGATGTTGTTCGTTCCTAAGAGTAACCGACTTCCTTCGGAGCCGAAGCTGGACAAGAGCGTCTGCTGAACGCCTGTAATGAACTGTCCTGACTCTCCCCGTTTTGGAAAAAAAAAATCCTTAAATGTTTTTCCACGGAGTCTAAGTTGAATAAATAATACTATATCTGGTCAGTCTAGTCTACATACTTCAATTCCGAACAAATCCCCAATTTACCAGCGCACGTTACACTGTAGAATGGAGGTGGAGCCAAAGTAGAAAATGCTTTTAAGTTTTGGTTGATAAAATATTAGGTAGGGTCTGTGAAGTGAAATATTTTATCAACCAAAACTTTAAAGTATTTTCTACTTCGGCTCCACCTCCATTCTACAGTGTAATGGACGCTGGTGAATTGGGGATTTGTTTGGAATTAAACTACACTACCGTTCAAAAGTTTGGGGTCACCCAGACAATTTTGTGTTTTCCATGAAAAGTCACACTTTTATTTACCACCATAAGTTGTAAAATGAATAGAAAATATAGTCAAGACATTTTTCTGGCCATTTTGAGCATTTAATCGACCCCACAAATGTGATGCTCCAGAAACTCAATCTGCTCAAAGGAAGGTCAGTTTTATAGCTTCTCTAAAGAGCTCAACTGTTTTCAGCTGTGCTAACATGATTGTACAAGGGTTTTCTAATCCTCCATTAGCCTTCTGAGGCAATGAGCAAACACATTGTACCATTAGAACACTGGAGTGAGAGTTGCTGGAAATGGGCCTCTATACACCTATGGAGATATTGCACCAAAAACCAGACATTTGCAGCTAGAATAGTCATTTACCACATTAGCAATGTATAGAGTGGATTTCTGATTAGTTTAAAGTGATCTTCATTGAAAAGAACAGTGCTTTTCTTTCAAAAATAAGGACATTTCAAAGTGACCCCAAACTTTTGAACGGTAGTGTATGTCGACTAGACTGACCGGATATAGTATTATTTATTCAACTTAAACTCCGTGTAAAAATGTTTAAGGATTTTTACTTTTTTTTTTTCCAAAATGGGGAGAGTCAGGACAGTTCATTACATTCCAGGTATTCAGCAGATGCTCTTATCCAGAGCAATGTGCAACATACCTAGAGCAGTTGGGATTTAGGCACCATGCTCCATGGCACTTCAGCCATTCCTGCTGGTCCAAGGAATTGAACAGTCAACCTTTTAGCCCTAAAGCTGCTTCTCTAACCATTAGGCCATGGCTTCCCAACAGGTTTTTTTCTTGTGGTTTACAAATATACAATAGTTTAAAAATGTTTGTTAAAAATGTGGGCGTGTCCCTGCATGAGGACATCATAAGGCACAGCGGTAAAAGATTTCATGACGTACGTGACCCGTCCAAGGGCATCGAAGGGGTTAAACTTATTTCATTCCTTCTTGAGAAACAATCTCTCGACTGTTCAGTCGAGTCGGGTTTTAGGTAAACGGGCATTTTGCTATCACTGTCCCAGCATTGTGTGTTCATGGGACACGTTTACAAGATAGTAAATAAAAATTAAACATGTAGGATTAAGCTCGGGATTTTTATTTGTGTCCCATGTCTCCCTGCAAAAAATAACGACAGTAAAACTGAATCCTGAAGGCCAGTATATGTTCCACGCTGAGAAACTCATGTTGTGGTTAGGGATGTTAACCGATGACTGTTTGACCGGTGGTTGACCGAATCAACGTCAACCGGTTAATTTTTTTTGGGTTGTCGGTTAAAAAAAAATCAATCGTTTTGAAGCTGCCGATTTTGGAGTGGAGAACCTGGAATTCTGTGTTGTAAACGCTTGGGGCGTGCCATACGGTGTAAGGACGACAGCTGACAAATCAGAAACACCCATTCAGTCATGTCCCGCCCTCCCGCCCCAGTTGAAGACAGCTGCCACTCGGCGAAAGAAAAGTGTAGACACAGGCTTTTTAGCTTACAAATTACTATTCTGTTTTTTTTTTAATTATTATTAGAAGGCACATGGAGTTTAGTCCTGCCTTGGCCAGTGCATTCTGAAAGTACGTTTCGGTCTGTAGCCAACAATGCATGTTATTACAGATCATATCTCTCCATACAAACTAAAGGCGCAGATGCCGACTTTTTCACGGCTGAATCGTGCAGATCCGATTTTTTTTTTAGGGGGGGCGTTGGAGTGTCTGAATAATTTCATCAGAGTAAATTCTGTATTAAAATTACTAAATAAGCAAATGCCGTTACAGTCCATGAAACATAGGAAGTATGAGAAGAAAACAGTAAATCAGAAAGCTGCGCACATTTGCTCAGCTTCCGCGAAAACGTGCGCAGCTTTCTGATTTACTGTTTTCTTCTCATACTTATACTTCCTATGTTTCATGGACTGTAACGGCATTTGCTTATTTAGTAATTTTAATACAGAATTTACTCTGATGAAATTATTCAGACACTCCAACGGCCCCCCCCCCCCCAAAAAAATCGGATCTGCACGATTCAGCCGTGAAAAAGACGGCATCCGCCAAAAGGCGCGCCGTTTGCATCCCTGTTTAAACTCATAGGTTAACCGACTTTAACCGGCTAATGAGGCTCGGTGGTCGGTCAAGATTTTTTTTAGTTTTCGCCATCCCTAGTTGTGGTAAGGGGGTTTAGTAAATACTCTGGAATGCAATATGAATGGGACGCGACCTGCAAAGAATTTCACACAATGTACAAAAGCTGAGAGCTCATCCCCAGCCTCCCTGCTCTTCTCTACACTAAATGATTAGCCCGAAATGAAACGGAAGTAAGCGATCAGTTTCCCTGAGACTCCTTCGCTTCGCTTCAGCTTTATAGCTAATGATCTGCGCTAGTGAACAGAAGATTGTTGGTATTAATCCCCGGAGTGGCATACACTGATCTAAATCGATCCGTCTTAACAGCTAACTTTATATCCGGACTTCAGTGTGCAGTTCTAATTACATCCATTCACTAAATGGCCAGCTAATTCTTTTTACACACACACACATACACACACACACACACTGAGCAGTGTGTTTGATATCAGGGCAGCAGAGTGAGACTTATAACTCCGTCAGACAAGTGCGGCCATTAAAACGTCCAGACTGCGTGTGGACAGAATGAAAGATACAGAGTGTGTGTGTGTGTGTAGTGGCCTGATGTGAAGCGTAGTTACTAATACCACCCCTAAATTTTTTCCTAAGCAGCACATATTTGCATGATTTTTTTCCTCTTACACCACAGCAGTTTACCAATGATTGTTTTTTATTAATTACAAAAAGGCATGTTTTTTATCCATTTAGGGTTACTTTTAATATTGCAGAACATCCGGGAAAAAAATATTAATTTCCTTTACCATTAGATTAGATTAGATTAGATTAGATTAGATTAGATTAGATTCACTTTATTCATTCCACATCGGGGAAATTCACGTGTTACAGTAGCAAGAAAATGTCAAACAGATAACAAATAAAACTGAAATAAAAATTAGACAAACAAAGGATTAAATACAGAGGGCTATTTGCATTATCTACCGTGAAAAAGTATAGAAAAGTTGCCTTATTGAGAGGCTCGGAAAAATTGCACATTACAGGTAGACTCTGTATATATACACACACACATATATACATAAATAATATATATATAAGTATGCATAAAAATAGTTTAGGGCCTATATTATTGCACATAATTGCATCGATGAGAGATGGCAGAGGTAGTAGTGGTGAAGTAGTGCAAATTAAACAACAAACAGGTTATTGGTGCTACGTTACAAGTTGTGGATGTTATACAGTCTGACAGCAGCAGGTATGAATGACCTGCAGTATTTCTCCTTCTTACACCGTGGGTGTAGCAGTCTACTACTAAACGAGCTGCTTAAAGCCCCCACAGCCTCATGTAGGGGGTGAGAGGGGTTCTCCATGATTGAGGTCAGCTTGGCTAACATCCTCCTCTCACCCACCTCCTCAATGGAGTCCAGAGGACAGTCCAAGACTGAACCAGCCCTTCTGGCCAGTTTATTAAGAAGGTTCTGTTTATTTAGGTTCTGTTTATTTTTCAGCTTAGGGAAAAAAAAACTTTTGTTTTCATGTTGTTAACAGTTAGTCGTGGAGGTTGGTGCTCTCTCATATCGTCACATTTCAGTTCCGTTTGCCGTTTTGGTCGTCATGGTTGTTTTGACAGCAGGCCAGATGAGCTACTACGTCTTTGACGTTCTGGTTTACATGTTTTACTTTGCATGTGATGCAAGACAATTTATTTGGGGTCTTAATCAAATCAACACTATGCAGTTTCACAACACAGCAGAACCCAGGATTAATGTGATTAAGTCGGTTTTCGTGACAATTTTGTTTCACTTGCGCTGACTGTAAGACGCGACATTGTTTCTGAAAGAACTAGCTAAATTGTTAGTGAGTTGTCGTAGCAACAAGCTAGCTGTTGCCTAGCAACAAACGCCACGTCTTGCGTGTTCACCTTCCCAAAGCAAAAGAGAGAATTTACAAGCTATTGTAAGCGATCGTATTATACCGTACAGATATATATTATTTACCAGCTGGGAGGTCCATATCGTGAAATACCGTGACTGAGGTCTTGAAAGTACTGAGCGAGGCCCTCTGGGCCGAGGTCAGTATTCAAGGCCGAGGTCACGGTATTTCACCATACGGTCCGACCTTAAGCTGGTAAATAATATATTTATTTTTTTCTTTACCAAATTCTAACAGAAAACGAGAGTGCCCGAAAGGCAAAACCGAGCCGAGCCGCCATTTTGAATCCTCATTCACGGCTGTAATGCAAATGGCTTCCTCCTCGGTATACAAGTGCACTTCCATGGCAGGAAAAAAACTACATTTTGCCGCCTATGTAGTCCCCTATTTATACAAAATTGAGTCATTCAGCCATGTTTTTGCTCGGCGTTAGCAAATTACAGGTTTTTAGCTTTCTCCTGAAATGTTTTCTTTTATTTCTTCTTCCTCAGGGGAGTAAAACTCGCTTTGGCTGTGAAGACTGTCGTTATCGCTATCCATGCTGTAAAATTAATGCTATTCTCCTGAGAAATGCTGGCAAAAATTTATACGATTTTTGATAATCTATAAATCTTATAAAAAAAAGAAATTTTGACAAAAAATTCTACTATATTTGTTGTTGTTGTTGTGAACGAGCGAGTCGCCAGAGGTCCGTAACCGGGGTCTGTATCGTAGGATCCGGACCCGCTCGCCAGCCAATCAGAGCGCAGGATTTGATGGAAACCGGACCGCGAAAAAAATAAATTACATTATTCTATCCACATTCACTGGATATGCGCAATCCTGCGTTCTGATTGGCTACTGTACTTCCAGGATATCAGCTCATATACGGTGAGTAGAGAAAAACAAAAATGGCGGAGCGTGTTGCTGACCCAACCGAGGACGAAATAAAAACTCTACTAGTGAGCTGTCGTGGCAACAAGGTAGCTGTTGCCTAGCAACAGTGTTCTCAAACATGCCACATGCCTTGCATGTTCACCTTCCCAAAGCAAAAGAAAGAATGTCCAAGCTATCATATTATATTGTACAGAAATATTATATTAGCAAAGAATGTCGAGAATATAATAAGAGGCAACAGCTCGCACTCAAATAATAGCTCTGAACACACACTCCTCCCTGGAGCGATCTCCTAACGAGCGCCCACTTTATCCCTCTGGCTGGTTAAAGCCGTACAGGCAGCAGACTGACTCCGCAGGCGTGAATCTCAGAGCCACCACGTTCCCTTCACTTCCTCTTCGTCCACTCGCTTCCTGAATCACGCCACAACCACGGACGCAGGATGAGGCCTCCTACACACAGCCGTCTCCGGATCGCTCCGAGAAAAAAAGTCATCACACTACAGCGAGGGGTGTGTGTATGGGGGGAGGGGTGATGAGACTCAGTCTTTCCCCGGTTGTGTTTATTCTACCAGTTCGGAACCGAATGTAAGGAGACATATGTGAAGATGACACAATGACGATTTCTGTCTTTGCACGTAAACAGATCAAACACTCCGATCCTGCCAAACATTCTGTTCTTGTGAAGGCGGTGTGTGTGTGTGTGTGTGTGTGTGTGTGTGTGTGTGTGTGTGTGTGTGTACATCTGTTTTTATATACTACTGAGGACCAAATGTCCCCACAAGGATAGTAAAATCTGACAATTTCGACCTTGTGGGGACATTTGGAGGGTCCTCACAATGAAATTGCTGTTGTGTTTTTTTTTTTTTTTTTTTAAACAAAAATAAATAAATAAATGAGCCAAAAAGTTTCCTTTTCATTATTGAGGTTAAAGGTTAGGGTTAGGTTGAGGCACAGCATTAATTAACTGCAATAATAATTATGTCAATGGAAGGTCCTCCCAAGGATCATTAGACAAGTGTGTGTGTGTGTACTTGCTACATATTGAGGAGCAAAACACATTTTTTTAACAAAAGAGTGAGGACATTTTAGCCGGTCCTCACTTCTTCAAAGGGCTGTTTGAGGGTTAAAACTTAATTTTAGGGTTCAGGTTAGAATGAGGTTTAGGCTAGGGTAAGGGGTGGGGTTAGGGATTTAGTCATGATGGTTAAGGTTAGGGTAAAGGGCTAGGGAATGCATTGTGCCAGTGATGGTCCCCACAGTGATAGAAATACAAGTGTGTGCGTGTACATATGTTTTTATATACTACTGAGGACCAAATGTCCCCACAAGGATAGTAAAATCTGACAATTTCGACCTTGTGGGGACATTTGGAGGGCACTCACAACAAAATTGCTGCTGTTGTGTTTTTTTAAACAAAAATGAATAAATGAGCCAAAAAGTTTCCTTTTCATTATTGAGGTTAGGGTTAGGTTGAGGCACAGCATTAGTTAACTGCATTAATAATTATGTCAATGGAAGGTCCTCACAAGGATCGTGAGACAAGTGTGTGTATGTGTACTTGCTACATATATTGAGGAGCAAAACACATTTTTTTAACAAAAGAGTGAGGACATTTTTGGGAAGTGAGGACACTTTGGTCGCTCCTCACTTCTTCAAAGGGCTGTTTGAGGGTTAAAACTTAATTTTAGGGTTCAGGTTAGAATGAGGTTTAGGCTAGGGTAAGGGGTGGAGTTAGGGATTTAGTCATGATGGTTAAGGTTAGGGTAAAGGGCTAGGGAATGCATTGTGTCAGTGATGGTCCCCACAATGATAAAAATACAAGTGTGTGTGTGTGTATATGTTTTATATACGACTGAGACCCAAATATCCCCACAAGGATAGTAAAATCTGACAATTTCGATCTTGTGGGGACATTTGGAGGGCACTCACAACAAAATTGCTGCTGTTGTGTTTTTTTAAACAAAAATAAATAAATGAGCCAAAAAGTTTCCTTTTCATTATTGAGGTTAGGGTTAGGTTGAAGCACAGCATTAGTTAACTGCATTAATAATTATATCAATGGAAGGTCCTCACAAGGATCGTGAGACAAGTGTGTGTATGTGTACTTGCTACATATATTGAGGAGCAAAACACATTTTTTTAACAAAAGAGTGAGGACATTTTTGGGAAGTGAGGACATTTTGGTCGGTCCTCACTTCTTTAAAGGGCTGTTTGAGGGTTAAAACTTAATTTTAGGGTTCAGGTTAGAATGAGGTTTAGGCTAGGGTAAGGGGTGGAGTTAGGGATTTAGTTGTGATGGTTAAGGCTAGGGTAAAGGGCTAGGGAATGCATTGTGTCAGTGATGGTCCCCACAATGATAAGAATACAAGTGTGTGTGTGTGTATATGTTTTATATACGACTGAGACCCAAATATCCCCACAAGGAAAGTAAAATCTGACAATTTCGACCTTGTGTTGACATTTGGATGGTCCTCACAACGAAATTGGTGGTGTTGTGTTTTTTTAAACAAAAATTAAAAATAAATAAATCAATAAAAGAGCCAAAAAGTTTCCTTTTCGTTACTGAGGTTATGGTTAGGGGTTAGGTTGAGGTGCAGGCACAGCATTAATTAACTGCAATAATAATTATGTCAAAAATCGTGAGACGTGTGTGTACTTGCTACATATTGAGGAGCAGAACACATTTTTTAACAAAAGAGTGAGGACATTTTTGGGAAGTGAGGACATTTTGGCTGGTCCTCACTTCTTCAAAGAGCTGTTTGAGGGTTAAAACTTAATTTTAGGGTTCAGGTTAGAATGAGGTTTAAGTTAGAGTTCGGTAAGGGGTGGAGTTAGGGATTTAGTTGTGATGGTTAAGGCTAGGGTAAAGGGCTAGGGAATGCATTGTGTCAGTGATGGTCCCCACAATGATAGAAATCCAAGTGTGTGTGTGTGTGTTCTATAGACTGATGAAGATGAAGATCTGCAGAAGGACATCCTGCCGCTGAACACCTACGTCGCTTTGTACAGATTCACCCCACAAGAAAGACAGGACCTGGAGATGAGGTGAGCGTGACACACCCATACAGGTATTCCTGTCGTTATGAGGACCGGCTAATTGTGACATACCACAGTGCGATTGAATTCTTCTGGTTGTTGGGTTTTTTTGGAGAACAGCAGCACGGCTCAGGCTGTAGTTCTGGCTGTAACATAACAGGTTTATATTAATGCACTCTTTCTAACAGTTTCTATAGTAACAGTTAATTAACGGGGACTCTAATCTGAGACTAGTGTCATAATAAATGGATTTTTTAAATCTGTTGTTTAATAAAGAGAGATGAAGTTGCGTCTGAGGAGATATTTATGTAACGTTGATGGAAGGAGTCTCCAGTGTCAGTGCTCTTTAACAGTCAGAGGTGAAGTTTTCTGACCAGAGTTTTGTTTTTTTTCTTTCCTGGATGTTGGATTACAGTCACTTGATGGAATCACGAGGTCACAGATTCAGAGACTTGAGGAGGCACAGAGTGTGAAGTGACTCGACGTGGCTGTAAAATGCACTCGCAATGCATCTGATATTAACCATTTAGTTGTAATAGACCTGTAGTTCATCGTGTAACGTTTGAATGATGTCTCCCAGTGTGTCTTAAAAATATATATTTAAACACTTTGCTGTTTTTTCCACCACACATGGTATTTTATTATATATTTTTAAACTCACTACGTTTTTTTAAATCACTGTTTTGTCTTGATTACTTTAGTATTTTATTTTTGGCCACATTTTGATTGCTTTTGGAAAGCTGCTAGCTAAATATTACGATGACATACAGTATTAGGCCCGTTGTAGGTTTAAAAAGAAAAAAACAGATCACTTCATTTGGTTGGATCAATGCCATCACTCCAAAGACACCACGGCTGAGACAAGAGTTACAGCGAATAGGAGAACTCTTTCCTCCTTGATCATGCAATATAAAAAATTATATATACAGGACACTTTTTTGATGTAATAAAAACGTGTTCTATTCCCTTCTAGTGGGTTTCATTCATTTGGTCTGACAGCATGCAATATTGTTAGCATATCGCTTATCCTATGTGTATTGCGTCACTCTACCCAATGGAGAATGAGCGTTGAAAATTGTTTCAATATTGCACGTTGTCAAGACAACATGACATCACACGTCAGAGCTCATGCAAATATCCAGTGACAGTCATTTCTTTGTCTGCCGGGAAAGAAAAACGACGAGGCTAACCCAGGGCTACTGCGAGGATTAGCTATGCGATAATTAAGCACTAAATAAATAAACTGAAACTAAAGATGCGTCGAACACCCGAAAGGCTACCAAAACTTCATTATATATTCTTCACGCATATTTACAAGAGAAAAACAGACCAGTGGACATCGAAAAACTGGAAAAGAGACACGTCAGAGATGTAAAACTGTGATAATTTGGAAAGAAATATGGCTGCCAGGTTTGCTTCGTTAAATACGGAAGATTTTGAGAGAATTTTGGCTGCCAGGTCGCTCCGTTGTGTGTAGCTGTCGATGTTGATTTTTAAAGTAACTTAGTAAATTACACAGGGAAATGAATACTTAAGTCTGAGTGAAAAATACTGTAGCGAGCGTGCAGCGTGGAAGAAGAGTCTAGAGACAGAAATCTTAGTTTCTCAGTCGTTAGCCTGTGCGAGGAGCTCTTGGTAGCACTGGGTTGATTGCGCTAGCGTTGGCTTTCACTAACACTACACCGGCTGGAAAGTAACTGCACTGCTGCGGGTAAGCTAGCGTCGGCCTCCGAGAATGCTGATAGGAATAATAATAATAATACATTTTATTTAAAGGTGCCTTTCTAGCACCCAAGGACACCGTACAAAAATGAAAGACAAACCATACATTAAAACTACAAAAAAAATTTAAAACAAGTAACAATTCAAAATTTAAAAATTAGACAGTGCAGTGATTAAATTTGAAAAGCAAGTTTGAACAGGTGTGTTGTGAGTGAGGATTTGAAATGTGGAAGGGAATTGATATTTCTAAGTTCGGGAGGTAATGAGTTCCAAAGCCAGGGAGCAGAGCGGCTGAAAGCTCTGCTCCCCATCGTGGTGAGACGGGCGGAGGGGACAGTCAAGTGGATGGAAGAAGAAGATCTGAGGGAACGAGAGGGAGTGGCAACGTGGGGGAGATCGGACAGATATGGGGGAGCGAGGTTGTGGATGGCCTTGAAAGGTAACAGAAGGATTTTGAATTCAATTTGAAACTTGACTGGGAGCCAGTGGAGCTGCTGCAGGATGGGCGTGATGTGGTGGATGGAGGGCGTTCTGGTGATGATGCGGGCAGCTGAATTCTGGACCAGTTGGATCTTATGGACAGATTTGTGAGGGAGACCAGAGAGGAGGGAGTTGCAGTAATCCAGACGAGAAGTGACGAGGCTGTGGACAAGAATAGCAGTGGCATGGGGAGTAAGGGAGGGGCAGAGACGATTGATATTGCGTAAATGGAAATACGCAGACCGGGTAATGTTATTGATGTGGGATTGGAAGGAAAGAGTGCTGTCGAGGATGACACCCAGACTCTTAACCTGTGGGGAGGGGGAGATGGAGCAGTTGTCAATATAAAGAGAGAAACTGTCAATTTTGGATAGTAACGATTTGGTGCCAATGAGGAGAACCTCAGTTTTGTCACTGTTTAGTTTGAGGAAGTTGGAGGAGAACCAGGTTTTACTGGAGAGGTAGAGCTGGGTGTCATCCGCATAGCAGTGGAAACTGATGTTATATTTACGGAAGATGTTGCCAAGGGGAAGGAGATAAATGATGAAAAGGAGGGGCCCCAGGACAGAGCCCTGGGGCACACCTGAAGTGACAGGGGAAGGGTGGGATGTGAAAGATTTAAGCTGAATGAACTGAATGCGGCAGGAAAGATAAGATTTAAACCAGTCAAGGGGGGTGTGAGTGATACCAATGGATGCTGATCTATTGAGGAGGGTGAAGTGACAAATGGTCTCGAAGGCTGCACTCAGGTAAAGGAGGATGAGGATGGTGAGTAAACCAGAATCAGCTGCCATGAGGAGATCATTGGTGATTTTGATTAGAGCTGTTTCTGTGCTATGGAGGGGACGGAAACCAGACTGAAACTGTTCATACAGGTTATTGTGAGACAGATGGAAGTGGAGTTGATTAGCTACTGTTTTTTCAAGAATTTTGGAAATGAAGGGTAGATTAGAGATAGGGCGTAGGTTATTGAAGTTGGTAGGATCTGCACCGGGTTTTTTTCAATATTGGTGTTATTGCAGCAGTCTTAAAGGATGTAGGAACAGTTCCAGTAGAAAGAGAGGAATGGATGATGGCAGAGATGAGAGGGACCAGAGAAGGAAGGCAGGCTTTAACAAGAACAGTAGGGAGGGGGTCCAGCTGACATGTGGATGGCTTAGACTTACAGATGAGAGCTGAGATTTCTGAAGCGGTGGGAAGCTGGAAGGAGGAGAAGGAGTGAGAGGGTGGAGGAAGTTCAGGTAAACTGATGGGGGTGGATTGTGAACCGAGATGCTGGTGAATTGTTTGGATTTTTTCAGCAAAGAATAACATGAGGGAGTTGCAGAAAGCAGGTGAGTACAGGTGAGGTGGTAGGGAGTCTGGGGGTTGGCTGAAATTCTTGAGCAGTGAAAACAGTGATTTGGTGTTACCTTCGTTAGAACAGATTATACCAGAGAAATAATTGGATTTGGCTTGAGCAATACAGTCCTTGTAATGAAGTACATGATTGTTGTACGTCTTTATGAACAGATAGTCCAGTTTTCTTGTAAAGTCGGTCAAGTTCTTGGCCTTTGGCTTTCATGAGCCGAAGTTCAGGTGTAAACCAGGGAGCAGAACGGGAGAAGGAGACAGACCTGGTTTTTAGTGGAGCAAGGGAATTAAGGATGGTGTGAAGGCCAGTGTTGTACTGTGAGGCCAGCTTTTCCAGGGTGGTTAAATTGTGAATGTCCAAGAGGGAGTCAATGCTAGAGGAGAGAGGATTCAAGTTGATATCCTTTATGTTACGGAAAGAATTAAGACGAGGGAGGTTAGTAGTGGAGAGAGAGAGTTTGGTATTAAATGAGAGGAGGAAGTGGTCAGTTATAGGGAGTTCATCTGCTGTACAGTCAAGGGGGGAGATACCAGAGCAACAAATTAAGTCCAAGATGTGACCTTTGGAGTGAGTGGGAACATTGGTGTGCTGCTGAAAACCGAAACTCTCAAGGCAGGATGAAAAGTCTCTGGTAAGAGTGTTGTTGATATTGTCCATGTGGGTGTTGAAATCTCCCAACAAAATAATGTTTGGTGAGAGAGTGGAGAGGTGTGCCAGCAGAGCAGCAAAATCATTTAAAAAGTTTTTGTTTGGTTTGGGGGGGCGGTAGACAATTGCAATGATGGTGGGAGTAGATCCAGACAGTTGACATACAGTGAATTCAAAGGAGCTGAAGGCAGGTAGAGACACTGGCGAGACTTTTCATTTATCGCGGTAAATTATCGCGAGACCTCCTCCCCGGCCGGAGCCACGAGGTTGACCGATGTAAACAAACCCCGGAGGAGTTGATTCATTGAGTTGGGAAAAGTCATTAGGTTGTTGCCATGTCTCAGTTAAACAGAGAAAGTCAAACTTACGGTCAATGAGGAGATCCTGGATGAGAGACCCTTTGCTCGTAAGGGAGCGGATGTTGAGTAGACTGAAGTTGACAGTGGTGTTGTCACCTATGACAGCAATGTTAGCCAACCGAACCGGGCTGGCTAGCACACTGTGGTCAACAACTCGACCAGTGTTTCGTGGAGGGCAACGAGAGATGGACCATCTCATCTCATCTCATCTCATTATCTCTAGCTGCTTTATCCTGTTCAACAGGGTCGCAGGCAAGCTGGAGCCTATCCCAGCTGACTATGGGCGAAAGGCGGGGTACACCCTGGACAAGTCGCCAGGTCATCACAGGGCTGACACATAGACACAGACAACCATTCACACTCACATTCACACCTACGGTCAATTTAGAGTCACCAGTTAACCTAACCTGCATGTCTTTGGACTGTGGAGGAAACCAGAGCACCCGGAGGAAACCTACGCGGACACGGGGAGAACATGCAAACTCCACACAGAAAGGCCCTCGCCGGCCACGGGGCTCGAACCTGGACCTTCTTGCTGTGAGGCGACAGCGCTAACCACTACACCACCGTGCCGCCCAGAGATGGACCAGATGGATTTTATTGTTGTCGAGGTGTTTTGATGAAGGCTCCAGCGGGATCCACGGTGAATGTATTTCCGGTGAGGCTGGGAAGCGATGTCCGGATGAAAGTGAAGTAGAGCCGGTGGAGGCGCAGACAGGTGGAACCGTAGCCGGGGAAGCTCTGCAGCTGAGTACTGGAGCAAACCAGTCACGGGTTGGTGGACCAGCAACAGGAGAGGCCAGATAATCATGGACCAGATATATATCATATCGGACCACATTGTGCACAGGGACCCAGTCCCTTGAACGCCAGGGCAAGCAGAGCCAGGTGAGAAACCCTTAAAATCACTTTAAAAGTGGTTAGAAGTTGCCAGCGAGCAGTGGCAGCCAGTTGCGCCAGCATTCACTCAGCCGGAGTGAGTCAAATGTTCAGTGTAGAAGAGTGTCCATGTATAATAATAATAATGATGATGATGTTGGCATGTTGGCTGTTTTTTTTCATGGTCTGTGAAATATATTCCATTCAGCTACTCGTCTTTGACTCGTCCAGTATCATGCTAGCTGAATGGAATATATCTGATATACCATGCAACACCAGCCAATATTATTTAAATATGTCACTCAGAGATTTTCAACTCCATTTCTCAGAACGCACTGCAGCCAGGAATCATGTGATTGTTATCTCAGGGAATATGCAAGGTTTTTGTTTTTTGTTTTTCCTTGCAAATTTGCGACTTTTTTATCTTGGAATTTGAGTTTTTTGCTTGCAAATTTATGACCTCATAATCTCCATGTCCGCGGGTACAGGCACTTACAGATGCAGTTGCGTCGCAAACTAACAGCCAAATCCAAATCATGAGACGAGGAGCGGAGTCAAGTTCAGGCAAAGGGTCGATCAATTCACGAACAGAGTGTCACCAGAAGATAACGAGTCCGTCAATGACAGTGTAGCTCACTGTCTAGTCCAGAAGGAACGATCTAAAGTGGGCCATCTTCCTTGCGCAATAAATGTTGCAAGCTATATACACTATATACAAGCTATATACACCCTAGGAATACCGACCTATTCACCAGAAAGAATCCAAAACGGCGAGGAATTGACCGATTTTTGTTGAACTGCTTATTAAGGATTAATTAGTCCATAATTTCATTAATAATTGTAATTAAGCAAATCTAGGTAGAAGTTATATGCACCCTAGGTACCCGTACTTTCATGCCAGAAAGAATCAAAATCGGTGAAGAATTGAGAGAGAAGAAGCAATTTTTGTGAAATGTGGACGACTCCGGAAGGACGACGGACGACACATGATGCGATAAGCTCATCCCCTGTCACCCAGATGAGCTAACTAGCTAAACAAAAGTGGGGTCAACATAACTAAAGTCAGCACGGGAACCAAAACAGTTTGGTATGATCAGGTACAGAGACACAGAGCAATACTTCGCGCTGAGGGTTTGTGGTTACGGTCCTTAAGTCGTGTGCACTGATAGATTGTGGTGTGGAACACGGCGTTAATCCGAACTCGGGACAGGGAGGGTGCTGGGGCGTTGGGAATTGTAGTCCGTGGCGGACATGTTTGAAGGCTTCCGTGAACTCAGCACCATTAGTGACACTCAGAGAATATCTGAGTTTTTTTTTGTAAATTTATGACTTTAAACTTGGAAAATTAAAGTCTCAGAGCTAATGTAATGAATGAAATTAATTTTCGGAATATTTCCCCTTCCCTCAGCTTTGAATTTTAAAGCTTTTTTTTTTTAATTCCCTCTAATGCGTCGTCGTAAAATATAGTTAGTATTCTGAAGAATTAATGAGTTTATTTATGATGAAGCTGTTTCCCCAGACTCTGTGCTGTTCCAGCCGCTTGCTCACTTTAATGCTCCCCCTGATTTGTGAAGTCTTTGTAGTGAGCGTTTCTCTTCCACACAGACACCTCACACAGCGATGCACCTCACTGCTCTCGTTAACAATTCCTCGTTATGATAATCACATGCTAACCGCTGTGGAGAACCTTAAATCAGGCGAATAATTATTCACAGGTGAGACGGAAAAGACGTCTCGGTGTTTTTCCTGATCTGTCAGCTGTGTTTGAAATACACGACTCAAACCACGCCCATCCACTTGGGCAGTGATGTCACCCTGATGATGTGGTTCAGGATATGGTTTAGAACGAAGCTGTACCACGTAGCTGGCCATTTCAGACAACCAGAATCACTTTTACCTTTCGACTGCGGGACTAAATATTGATCACGATTAGCTCATCTGGCCGTAAGGTATTGAGCGATGAGCTGTTGCCGTGGCGTCCGTCCGTCATCCACAATTCAGTTAAATCGTATCTCCTCCGTCAGTTCGAAACGGATTTCAGTTCCGATTGTTTTGTTTGAAAGAACTCGACCTTCTGCACAAAACTTGGTCATTGTTTTGTCAAATTTTTGCTAACAAATTAGTAATCAGGTCAAATTAACACATTTTCTTCTGACTAGAATTGTATTGCCTCTCTCATTTATCATGCCAGTTCAGTTCTGATCGATGTTTTGGGTCGATCTTGTCTCCAGGAACACAATTTAGTCCTTTGTTGATTTTCCTGTTGTAAACAGTTTGTCGTGGAGGTTGGTCCTCTCTCACATCGTCACATTTCAGTTCAGTTTGATGTTTTGGTCGTCATGGGTGTTCGGATGGCAGGCCGGATGAGCTTCTACGCCCTTGACGTTTTGGTCTAAACCTTATTCACCTGCAGTGTCTCCTCTTAATGTCAGTCCTGATTGATTGATTTACAACCCCGATTCCAAAAAAGTTGGGACAAAGTACAAATTGTAAATAAAAACAGAACGCAATGATGTGGAAGTTTCAAAATTCCATATTTTATTCAGAATAGAACATAGATGACATATCAAATGTTTAAACTGAGAAAATGCATCATTTAAAGAGAAAAATTAGGTCATTTTAAATTTCATGACAACAACACATCTCAAAAAAGTTGGGACAAGGCCATGTTTCCCACTGTGAGACATCCCCTTTTCTCTTTACAACAGTCTGTAAACGTCTGGGGACTGAGGAGACAAGTTGCTCAAGTTTAGGGATAGGAACGTTAACCCATTCTTGTCTAATGTAGGATTCTAGTTGCTCAACTGTCTTAGGTCTTTTTTGTCGTATCTTCCGTTTTATGATGCGCCAAATGTTTTCTATGGGTGAAAGATCTGGACTGCAGGCTGGCCAGTTCAGTACCCGGACCCTTCTTCTACGCAGCCATGATGCTGTAATTGATGCAGTATGTGGTTTGGCATTGTCATGTTGGAAAATGCAAGGTCTTCCCTGAAAGAGACGTCGTCTGGATGGGAGCATATGTTGCTCTAGAACCTGGATATACCTTTCAGCATTGATGGTGTCTTTCCAGATGTGTAAGCTGCCCATGCCACACACACTAATGCAACCCCATACCATCAGAGATGCAGGCTTCTGAACTGAGCGCTGATAACAACTCGGGTCATCCTTCTCCTCTTTAGTCCGAATGACACGGCGTCCCTGATTTCCATAAAGAACTTCAAATTTTGATTCGTCTGACCACAGAACAGTTTTCCACTTTGCCACAGTCCATTTTAAATGAGCCTTGGCCCAGAGAAGACGTCTGCGCTTCTGGATCATGTTTAGATACGGCTTCTTCTTTGAACTATAGAGTTTTAGCTGGCAACGGCGGATGGCACGGTGAATTGTGTTCACAGATAATGTTCTCTGGAAATATTCCTGAGCCCATTTTGTGATTTCCAATACAGAAGCATGCCTGTATGTGATGCAGTGCCGTCTAAGGGCCCGAAGATCACGGGCACCCAGTATGGTTTTCCGGCCTTGACCCTTACGCACAGAGATTCTTCCAGATTCTCTGAATCTTTTGATGATATTATGCACTGCAGATGATGATATGTTCAAACTCTTTGCAATTTTACACTGTCGAACTCCTTTCTGATATTGCTCCACTATTTGTCGGCGCAGAATTAGGGGGATTGGTGATCCTCTTCCCATCTTTACTTCTGAGAGCCGCTGGCACTCCAAGATGCTCTTTTTATACCCAGTCATGTTAATGACCTATTGCCAGTTGACCTAATGAGTTGCAATTTGGTCCTCCAGCTGTTCCTTTTTTGTACCTTTAACTTTTCCAGCCTCTTATTGGCCCTGTCCCAACTTTTTTGAGATGTGTTGCTGTCATGAAATTTCAAATGAGCCAATATTTGGCATGAAATTTCAAAATGTCTCACTTTCGACATTTGATATGTTGTCTATGTTCTATTGTGAATACAATATCAGTTTTTGAGATTTGTAAATTATTGCGTTCCGTTTTTATTTACAATTTGTACTTTGTCCCAACTTTTTTGGAATCGGGGTTGTAGTTATTTGGTTTCTTTACCTTCAAATAAAACAGTGATCATTTGTTAATGCTATTAAATTGATGGTGTATTAATGGTTGGTTCCTGTTAACTAACGTCAGTGGAGCCTTCCAGTGAAACCTCACCAATGTTTTCGTTCCAGTGTTCCTTAAATGCTGTCATTTCTCAATCGCACCGTACTCAAGTTATTATAAAGCTTTATCTGCATTTCTATCACATCCTTCACCTCCACTTCACTTTGTATACATATCAAGCAACATGTGAACTGGTGCCGTTTGCTCTTTTGGATTTTTGAAAAAAAGTATTTTTCAAATTTTTACATAAAAAATAGATTTTGACTTCGTTTCTCAGAGCAGTGTTTGTGTCCGGAGCATATATCCAAAACTATTCGTGATACGGATTTGAAACTCGGTGTACATGTTAACGAGGTGATGGAGATGTGCCTTTTCATACTGATCAATTTGAGAAATTTAAATTTTTCATGTTTCCATGGAAACAATTTCAGACTGAGTCTCTCAGGTTAGTCTTAGGGGGAGGTTTTGTTTCCGGAGCAGAACTTGAAAACTGAGTGGGATGGTCTTGAAAGTTGGTATACGTGTTGATTAAGTAATGTGTATGTGCCTTTTGATATGAAGAAATGTGAGAATTTTTAGCTCAGCTGGACCAAAGGTCCGGTGGGTTTGTTATGCCATGGGCTGCTGAGGTCAGTGTAAAGAGGTCGGGTTGGTTTCCTGCAGCAGAACTTGAAAAATATGACAAATAATATCTTGAAACTTGGTATATAGTTGGTATATAGGGCGGCGGGGGACTCGGTCTTCTTGTCACCTCTTCATTTCACATTCATTGATGAGCCGTGGGCTGTTTCACAGTTGTTCCACGAAATTGAGTCATACATGAGCTGATCGTTGTCTATAATCCATGTACAATGAGATTGAGTGGAATAACTGTTTTATTCTATCCACGTTCACTGGATTTAAGAAACAGAGCAGTTTTTTTTTTTTTTGCAAATTCGATAAATAAAAACTTTATACAAAACGTCCGACAAAATCATTTCCGCATTGAATGTAAACAAACCGGCGAAATGACAGGAGCAATTTGTGAAAAATGCAATAATAATAATTCTTGAAAAAAAGATACGTTCTTATCATCAAATACTTTTCTTCCATATTTTGTTGCTTTTTTTGGGGGGGGTCTTCTTCTTCTTTAGGGATTTTTGGTGGTTAGCAAACCAACTTCTTTTTTCCCCTGTTTCCGGTTGAGAGTACGCCGTGCACATTCTGGCTGCTGCTTTTCACCAGAGCTTTTTATTTTATATTTTTGTTTTGTTTTCGGACGGTACAGTGGTGTAGTGGTTAGCGCTGTCGCCTCACAGCAAGAAGGTCCGGGTTCGAGCCCCGTGGCCGGCGAGGGCCTTTCTGTGCGGAGTTTGCATGTTCTCCCCGTGTCCGCGTGGGTTCCCTCCGGGTGCTCCGGTTTCCCCCACAGTCCAAAGACATGCAGGTTAGGTTAACTGGTGACTCTAAATTGACCGTAGGTGTGAATGTGAGTGTGAATGGTTGTCTATGTGTCAACCCTGTGATGACCTGGCGACTTGTCCAGGGTGTACCCCGCCTTTCACCCATAGTCAGCTGGGATAGGCTCCAGCTTGCCTGCGACCCTGTAGAACAGGATAAAGCGGCTACAGATAATGAGATGAGATGTTTTGTCCGCTGGTTGTGGTGTAACTCCGGACCCAGTTTTGGGCGTCGGTTCCCTCCAGGCCTTGGTTTGCCATGGGTGATGCCTGTGCTCCTCGCTATGGACTGCAGTGAACTCGTTGTGTGTTTTAACGTCGTGGTTGTCCAGCGCTCTGTGCGGCGGTGTTTTTGTGCTTGGCGCTGTGTTCCGAGCGATGTTGCTCGGTGGTGTCGCGGCGGCTGTGCAGGTGGTGTAGGACTTGTTTTTGTGCGCCTTTTGGTGGGACTGTGGCTGCTACACCATTGGAATGACATCCTGACCTTTATTTGGTGGACTTTTTTCCCTTCTTTCCCCTCCCTTTCCTGATAATTGTCAAGTGACCTTGGGTATTGAAAAGGCGGTAGATAAATTTAACTTATTATTATTAACTTAAAGGTGCATTACTGCCACCGACTGCACTGGAGTGTGGAACAGGACTTATTGGGGTGGGGTGGGGTGGGGTGGGGTGAGAATGACGATGTTCTTTCAACTGTTTCTTTTAAATACTTGATCCTTTTTAAGGTTTTGTTTTCAGGTAATTTTTATTTTATCCTCGGTTGGTTCGGCAACACACTCCGCCCTTTTGTTTTTCTTGACTCATGGTACACGAGCTGATATCCTAGTAGTAGAGTAGCCAATCAGAGCACGTGATTGCTCATATCCAGTGAATGTGGATCGAATGAAAATGACTAGTGTGCTTGCTGTGCCTCCGAGAGCGTGTACGGCTAACGAAAGACATCGTAAACCATCTCAGGATTTTATGAAGCAGTGTCTGTGAGATTTCTTAAAGAAAACCTGTACTTTTTATGTTTGTGGGTGTTCTTTTCCCCCAGACCTGGAGATCGGATAATCCTGGCGGACGACTCGAATGAAGATTGGTGGAAGGTAAATGCCAAAGTGTTTTCCATGAGCCATGATTACGAATGAAATACCTGATGATAATTGACACGGATGTTTTTTGTTTTATGCTCAACATGGATTTAGGGCATGATCGAGGACAGGATAGGGTTTTTCCCAGCTGCCTACGCTCACCTGGTGAAAGAAGGTGATCGGGTGTTCAGGTGTAACCGCACATTCATTGGCTGTAAGGAGCAGGGCCAGATCACCATCAAAGAGGGGCAGGTGAGTCCTCGGTCCGAAAACCTCAGAATCTGACAAAACACTGAAACTGGAGACTCCTTCCAAAAACGAGAGGCTTGTGAGGGAAGGACTGTTTATCGCTGCTGTAACATTAATACCACAGCAGTCTGCTGATGAAAAGAGGAATAAAACACACAGGACATGCTGTTAAAGGAAAATAATCAACTTCAGGGTGGTAAGAGTAACTTTGTTTTGTGCCAGGTCACGTGAGACTATCCTGTTGTTGATTATTTTCCTATAACAGCACATCGTAAAGTGTTTTACTCCTTACTGCTTAAGTATTAATATAAAATGTTCCGTTTCTGGTTGAATAATACCAATGACAACTACAGTAGACCCCCGCCTATTCGCGATTCAGTATTCGCGAATTCACATATTCGTGGGATTTTATATCGAACATATCTCCTATACATTCGCGGAAATCTCAGCGATTCGCGGTCATTTGCGGCGAACATATCGAACGTTTACGCACTGCGAACGTTTACGCACTGCTACATTCTCGGAGCCGAATGCTCGCTCGCTATTGGCTGAAGTTTGAATGGCGGGCTGCTGCTCATTGGCTGATACGAATGAGCGCATTGTACAGTACAGTCTCGCGGTTCCCGTAGTTCAGACTTGTTCTTGGTATTTTTGAATAATTTTTACGCCCTACAATGGCTCCTAAACGCTTTCCATCTTCTAAGGCTCCTGCCAAGGAACCTAAGCGCCAGAAGAAGGTAATGACGCTGCAGGAGAAGGTAGGACTTCTCGATATGCTAAAGGAAGGGAAGAGTTTTCCGGCAGTGGCTCGTCACTACGGCATCAACAAGAGTACCGTGCGCTACATAAAGAGCAGTTTTGGGGGGGGGTTACAAGTATTTGCGATTTTGGCTTATTCGCGGCCATGTTCGGTCCCTAACCCCCGCGAATACTGAGGGCTTACTGTATTCGATTAATTTGGACAAGTTATACACTCGGCATGTAACGATATATCATGTGGTGATAAATTGCAATCCAGATTTATGATGATTCGAATCGATGAAATAAAAAACGAATCATGATGATCATCAGGCTGCGTAATCGGAGTATTTCCTGGCTGTAATTGCGTTGTTTAATAATGTAAAATAGCGGGAATAACCATGACTTCACTTTAGGTGGAAGTAACGCAGCTCTAATGCCACCAAAACATCTAAAATGTGACGGAGCTGTAGTGTGATTGCGTACAAATCAATTTAACAAAAAATCCGAGCTCTCTTTTTACAAACTGCTGAAAGATAAAGAAAAGAGAGGCGAATAGAGGAAGTACAAGTGTTCATAAAAGTTTATGAAGAAAAGGTTCATTTGTTGTTAACTTTTGTCATTTTTAACAAAAGGAATATTTTTGTTAAAGCTAGACTGCCTTTCAGATTTTTCAAGTGTAGGTCATAAAAAGAATTTTCCCACCACAAAGTTATTTTTGTTTAGTGGCCCAAAAGCTACTGAACTCGATTCACAGACTTCCAGTTTTATTAGTTTTTTTTAAAATAGAACAATTAATGAATTAATCTCCACGTGGCCTGAAATTCTCCGCTATTTTTTCCTGCTTCACCGTGACCCAATACAAGATACTATGTCATGCATCACATGGTGGGCTTTCCCCGTTCGTGCAAGGCATTGTGGGATACAAATTTGAAACAGGAGAGAAAAATGGAGGACGTGAGTGTGCGAATGAAACGTGAAAGACTGACTACAGTAACGGAAAGAAAGCGAGAAGAAAAGACGTTATGTTATATACGAAGGAAAGGAAACGCAGGACCAAACTAATAAATATCGGCGCTCAGCGAGCACCTCGGTGTGATCAGCTGTTCGTTTAGCGACAGAATGATGGAACGGTCAGTGCACGCTCAAAGGTAAACCTGTGTATGCGCGCACACACGGACACAAGTGAGCGATTTCATGCACGTTATTTGCTTTAATCCCCTCAAATTAAATAACTTCCCAGCCACAGAATGGCCTGATATTTTGTGAGATATTACAGAAATAAACACATCACAATGACCGCATTTCAGAGGGAACTAAATTTCACCAAGTTTATGAAATCGAAAGGCCGTCTTGCTTTAAAAGGCGATTATATTTTGCTCCAACCTTTACAAATGTGGGTAAATTATTGTTGGTTATGAAGGAAATTAAAGAAAAGTTTTTTCTAATTTGGGGGTAATAAAATATTCTTGGGGCGGCACGGTGGTGTAGTGGTTAGCGCTGTTGCCTCACAGCAAGAAGGTCCGGGTTCGAGCCCCGTGGCCGGCGAGGGCCTTTCTGTGCGGAGTTTGCATGTTCTCCCCGTGTCCGCGTGGGTTTCCTCCGGGTGCTCCGGTTTCCCCCACAGTCCAAAGACATGCAGGTTAGGTTAACTGGTGACTCTAAATTGAGCGTAGGTGTGAATGTGAGTGTGAATGGTTGTCTGTGTCTATGTGTCAGCCCTGTGATGACCTGGCGACTTGTCCAGGGTGTACCCCGCCTTTCGCCCGTAGTCAGCTGGGATAGGATCCAGCTTGCCTGCGACCCTGTAGAACAGGATAAAGCGGCTACAGATAATGAGATAAAATATTCTTCAGTAAATTTTGTTTTTCAAAATATATCGTGGAAAAATTAAACCATGAACCCAATATCATGAATCGTATCCAGTCGGGTGAATCGTTACATGGCTTTTAATGACAGTATTACACAACCACAAGGTGTGAAATTGTTATTTTTTGTTGTTGTTGTTGTTTTTTTTAAAGTGCTGTTACTTTAACTTAGTCGTTATTTAGACACTCATTTCAAGATATTAGCTTTTTTTTTTTACTTTTGAATTAGTAGTTATTTATTTAAGCTTATTATCTCATTATTTTATGATCTATTTATTTTGATTCACTAACTTATTTAACAGTTATTCTCCGAATGTGAAGTAAATAATAACGGAGACGAGGTTGAGGTTATTATTCACTGATATTCACCGAGCCTGAGGCGGATAATCGTTTTAGTATAAATACACAGGTGATCATTTTTTAAAAATCGTGTTAAAAAATCATCGATTTCAAACTTCAAATGTAACAACGTTGCGGCGCGGACTTGTGTCACTTATCTACGCCGAGTCTCATCAAATACTTTATTTTGAAATCGATAAAATAAATCACAGTCCCACCTTCCCTTTGAATAGTTTTAGACCAAACTTCGTAGCATCTTTCATGCTTTTTTTTTTTAAGAACAGCATTTTCTTTCATCATTTGTAATTCTTCCTCACTTACGGTGACGAAGCGATCAGCCGCCATTTTGCCGACTCGCTCGAGATGATTTATCGAGAAATAGTCCGAATTTCTCGACCAATCAGAGCGCTCGGTTTCCTATAATCACCTCTGTGTTTATTCTAATTCAAGTTATTGTCTTGGGTGAGACTAGTTTATTGAATATTCGCTTATAATTCTTGTTACTTTTGCTGTTTTCCAGATAGTCAGCAAGCCAGACACTGCTTTAGTGCAAGTTAATTGACACAAATATGTCTAGTGATTAGTCTTTCACTTGGAAAAAAAAAGTGAATAAGTCAAAATAATGAGAAACAAGCTTGAAATAACAAGTTAGGAGGTTATAATAAGAATTAAAATGAGTTACTAAGTCAACTGGTTTGGGGAAGCCATGGCTTAATGCTTAGGGAAGCTGATTTGGGACCAAAAGGTCACCGGTTTGATTCCCTGAACCAGCAGGAATGGCTGAAGTGCCCTTGAGAAAGGCACCAAAGCCCCAAGTGCTCTGGGTGTGTTGTACATCGCTATGGATAACAGCGTCTGCGAAATGCCTGGAATATAATATATATATATATATATGTGTGTGTTATTTAGCAGCTGGGAGGTCCGTATTGTGAAATACCGTGACCGAGGTCTTGAAAGTACTCAAGGCGGAGGTCACGGTATTTCACCATACGGACCGACCTTAAGCTGGTAAATAATATATTTATTTTTTTCTTTACCAAATTCTAACAGAAAACGAGAGCGCCCGAAAGGGAAAACCGAGCCGAGCCGCCATTTTGAATCCTCATTCACGGCTGTAATGCAAATGGCTTCTTCCTCGGTATACAAGTGCACTTCCATGGCAGGAAAAAAACTACATTTTGCCGCCTATGTAGTCCCCTATTTATACAAAACAGAGTCATTCAGGATTCAGCCATGTTTTTGCTCGGCGTTAGCAACAGTTACAGGTTTTTAGCTTTCTCCTGAAATGTTTTCTTTTATTTCTTCTTCCTCAGGGTAGTAAAACTCGCTTTCGCTGTGAACACTGTCGTTATCGCTATCCATGCTGTAAAATTAATGCTATTCTCCTGAGAAATTTATAAGATTTTTGATAAAAATCTTATAAATAAATCTTATTTTTAAAAAAAAAGATAAATGTTTACAAAAATTGCTACCATGTTTGTTGTTGTGAACGAGCGAGTCGCCAGAGGTCCGTATCTGGGGTCCGTATCGTAGGATACGGACCCGCTCGCCAGCCAATCAGAGCGCAGGATTTGATGGAAACCGGACCGCGAAAAAAAAAAGATAATATCTTGACGCAGTAAGAGAAGTTAAACTAGTTAGTCAGTCAAATAACGAGATTGTATATTTTAAATCATGAGTTAGTACGCTGAAATAACAAATAATTAAGTAAAAACTGGAAAATAGCACTTAAAGTGACCCAGGTCGATGTATTAAAAAGATGAATAGTACCCTGTGGATCTAGAATAACCCCCCGGTACTTGAACCACACGCTGTATTGCTCGCTGCCTCATGCCTGTGAAGGAGAACGAGCTGGAAAAACACCGCACGCTAATGTTTACACTTGGGTACGGAAAGCTTATCCTCATTATAATACTGCGAGTTGGCCTGGTAGTTAGCGTGTCCGCCTCTCAACCTGAAACTTGACCTGTTTAGATCTGTCATAGAGCCCATCCTCCTTTCTGGACCCGAGACCTGGACGCTGACAGTCAGACAACAGCAGTGACTAGATGGAACCTATACTAACCTACTACACCACGTCCGCAATATCCACTGGTCCGCTCACGCTACCCTAGAGGAAATTTATCGGAAATTACCGCCTAAGACTTAAACACTGAAGGGTGCTCTTTGCTGGGCGCCGCTTCTGTGCCAGGGAGGAACCAATATCTCGCTTCCTGTTGTGGAGCCCAAGTCACTGACCAGCAGGGCTTTGAACCAGAATTTTTTTCCTATTGGTTCGTTCTGAACAGAAACGGAATTTTAACGTTTCCGGTTTTGGGTTCCACCATTAAATAGACGTTCCCGAACCGGTTAGAACAAAAAAAATTTAGTTCCCGGAACGGTTAATTACGTTCCCTGTCAGCTGTTTAACAAATGGCTATAAAATTATGTCTCTGTCTCATCCAGCTTAAGCCAAATGTAGGCTAATTCTATTACAACCTTCATTAAATAAGACAAGAAATAATTCAAAACAATTATTATTTCAAATGTTGGCGATTTGGATTCTCAGTATGTCTTCCCATCTACACAAACAGAAAAAGTGCCAAAAATGAAAGAGAATTCGTTTAGTGTGTTACCAAAGGCTAGTCAGGCCCTATAGAGGGCTACCGCATGATGTCACCGCGCTGCGAGATTTTGTTAGGCGCCATATTGGAAGACCAAGTACACATCTATGCAAGTACATACATACATAAAACAAACTACACCTGAAATGTAGCCAGGGCCGGTTCTGCCCTAATCTGGACCCGGGTGCAACATCGCACAAACCCCCCCCAAAAAAAACACCAGTCTAAATCAGGACAACCATCACATAACTATAACTATAAACATTTTATATCAACTATTTTAACTAAATGGGCTATAATAAATAAGCCTGCAGGCAGCCACGGTGGGCTGCCTCAGAAAAGTAACCATTCAATGACACAACTGAAAGCCTGCAGCCACGGCGGGCTGCCTTAAAAAGTAACCATTTGTCCTACCTTAAAACTCGTTTTGCATTTTCTGCCTCCTTTTTTGTATTTTCGACCCTCCGTTTATTTTCTTTCCTTTTCTGAAAACCCGATTTGTGTCCAGACATTTTGTTCTGCTACCAACGAACTAACTCGTCAGGTCTCGTCTCTCGAGCCCGCGATGATTCCCGTGGGAAGGGCAACAACTGATACATTTTTACAAACAGCCAATAGGGAGGTTGCAACGTTCAGGCTCTTCTTTGCTCAGACACTCAGTAATGCACTTACTCACTTATTATCACGTGGAGACGTGATAGTAGTCCACCTTCCCACTCTCTCCATTCAGTCAGCGAACGTCACACAGGAAGTGAACCCCAGCGGGTCATAGAAACTTGCGCAGGAGGAGAATGGCTTTTTTATTTGTAGGCTACGGAAACTTTGAGGAACAGAAATAAAAACCGGTATTAACCGGTTACCATTATTTTTAATAAGCGTTTCTGTTCCGGAACATAAAAAATAATAAAGTTTCTGGTTTCGTTTCTGTTCCATGTGAAATAGAAAAAGTTCCCAGTTTTCGTTTTTGTTCCTTGAACCGGTTCAAAGCCCTGCTGACAGAAAACTCACTTCCCCTGCATCTGTATCGAAGGATACTGGGATCGATGCAAATGACCTGCCAAACGCAATGGCTGATAAAGAGGCGTGCTGAAGATTTGTGCAGGGCGTCTCAGCCGAGGCCAAAGGATGGATAGATAGATAGCCTCTCAACCGGGAGATCGCAAGTTCTACTCGCAGTCAGTTCATACCAAAGACCATCATACTACTGCCATCTGGCAGGACACGCTGCAATACAGATGCGAGTAGGGAACTCAAACTGTCACAGTTACCAGAGGACACGCCCCCTACTGTAACCCTAGCTGTATAGAGGTTTTCGACCCACGTGACCGTTGCCATGTCGACAAGTAGATGGCACCATTTTGGCAGTCACAACAATGGCGACTCCCGCTAGCCCAACATGTGGGTTATCGAGCGACATTACACTGTCAATAGGGGTGTTCACACGGCACATATTTGCATCGATGCTGCACCGATGTATTTTGTTGCGATATATCTTACACTGGTGTAAATTTTGTGGAATGTTCACACGTCACAAACCTGCTTACTAGAGAGAAGCGTGTTAGCACCGGTGCAGCCCCACTTGCGTTCACACGGCAGTTTTTGCGACCGTGCTATACGATAGTAATAATGCAGAAATGAAACATGCGCATGCGTGAAAATGTACTTCCTTTTCCCGGTTGTCATGGCATCACCAAGCGCCGGGAAAACAACATGGATGAAGACACCAGTGTTGCCAGATACTGCTGACGTTTTCCAGCCCAAAATATGTTCAAATCCGCCAAAATGCACTTAAAACCGCCCAATCTGGCAACACTGGAAGACACGCAGTTCTGTTGTTGTTGATATTCGCCATTTTGGAAGCGCAAAATACCAGGATGCAAATTATGTAATGCCCGTATGTAATCAACTCTCCTCACGCGTAGCGAGTCTACCCCTGTAGCGTTCAGACGTCCCATTTTATATCGGTGCTGCCCCGCAAACTAGCATTTACTCCGGAGTAAATTTCTTAAACCACCTCCCGAGCAGGGTTAGATTTGCACCGGTTTAAGCAGCTTTCAGGGGCGACACCGGTATAACTTTGTACCGTGTGAACGCTCTACCGGGGCAGCCCCGGTGCTACACCGGAGTAAAAGTTGCCGTGTGAACACCCCTAATATGCTACTAAACCTAAATTGAATAACTTTAAGAAGTAGGCTACTACTTTTAATATTTAAATAGAAAAACCTACTTTAAAGATTTGTCAAAAAATATGTATTTTCCCTTTTCACAGCATGCATTGTTTGAATGGTTGCCATGACAACATATGCAAAGATTTCCAACAACATTTTGTGGCAAAAAAATTCCATAACAGTCTACTTCAACGTGATACCAAATAAAAGTAAATTCATTGCAGTTAGAAAAATAGTGTCCAGGTTGAGAGAGAGAGAGAGAGTTACATTAATCATATAGAAAAACGCATAATAATGAATATGTCTAGTATCGAATTCTAGTTTTGTCCATTGCATATTCACATCTAAAAAGTACAACCCACCCAACAACATGGCTCTGCCTCGCCTGAGGGCACCGTGTATGTTCAACCTAGACTACACGTAAGCCGCCCAAACACTAGTAAGAAGCCCGGTGCCAGGTCGCCCCATTGATGAGGCCGAGCGGTCCCCGTCTCACGGATATAAAACCATGGATGTATAAAGATAAAACCATCGTAGCCTGACTAGTGGGGCTCGGTGCCAGGTAGCCTGAACACCGCCTAACAGGGCTTACGTGTAGGCTAGGTGCTAGGCTACATGTATAATTTGTCATTTATCTCGCATACGATATCTTTAAACTTTTGGAAAAGTTACCCGAGACAAAACGTTCGCCACACAAACGCGTGTGTTCGGTGGGTTGCCAATTCTCTCGCCTGATCGCCGCGATCCACTTTTCCGACGCTGTCAATCGGCCAGGAACCTATGGAATGTTAATCCAGGTTTATCCCCTCTTCTGTTGTGGCAGCTAACTGCACAACACGTATCAGGCATTCTACGATAAAAGTAAGCGATGAAGAAGATGGATATTACAAGCGTTGTTTGCTGATAAGCGTGGCTTTGTTTGACCTCCAAAATGGCGGCGTAGACAGTATCACGTGACCCTATGACGTCAGGTCGAAAACCTCTATAGGCAAGAGGCCGAGGGCTGTGGAAACGGAGATCAGTGCTGCATTCGTACGCCTTAAAGAGCTGGTTAGTACTGGGACAGGAGACTGCCTGCCTGGGAAGACCGGATTCTGGTATAAGAGAGACTTTGACTTTTTTTTTTTTTGATAATATTATAATGAACGAGGTCGCAACAAACATGGCGGAACCAGCAGCCTCCGACGCAGAAGCAAGCGTTCGAGAGCCTTCAAGCTCACAGGTGCGTTTAGATTTGGAATATTTCAGTTCTAACCTGTATAAAAGTTGATTTAATAAGTAAAGATACCAGTTAGCGTTATTTTGTAAGCCGTCATTGCCGGTCACTCAGCTATCCAGAGCTCATCTTGATTCTGGCAAAGTTGGCATCAGATGCCACGTTTGTTTTCGGCGCTCCATCAGGAAAGCTGGCCAGTGATGTTTATTCAGCTTGTCTGCCGTGTCCCCTCCCTCTCTTTTTCCCCTCTGACAATGTCAGATGCAGCCTTAAAATTGTCTGTTTTTATTTATTTATTTATTTGGTCTCGGTTTAGGAGTCTTGGGCTACGTTCACACTGCAGGCTGAAGTGACTCAAATCCGATCTTTTCGCCCATATGTGACCTGTATCCGATCTTTTATTGACAATATGAACGACACAGATCCGATTTTTTCAAATCCGACCCAGGCCGTTTGGATATGTGGTCCTAATTCCGATTCGTATCCGATCTTTTCATATGCGACTTCAGTCTGAACCGCCAGGTCGCATTCATCCGACTTACACGTCATCAACAAGCCACAAACGTCACTATTCTGCGCTGAAGTAGGCGGCGGGTCTCTCAAAAAAAGTTACAACAACATGGCGCATAATCACGGGCGCAGATAGAGGGGGGGACGGGTGGGATTCGTCCCACCCAGATTTAAATTCACTTCGTTCGGTCCCCCCCACTTATAGGGAGGAAAAAACGTCTATGCTGTCTTTCTTTGCATAAGGCAAACCTCACGGAAAAATCAAAAGACTAATTACCATTCGGTTTATTGAGGTGCACGGCAGTGTATACATAGTTGCAACAACTCACATAAAACAAAACAAAGACTGATATTCGGTTGGTTGAGCTGCGCAGACTGCACAGGTTGCGAGCTCGAGCTTGGTTGCTATGGTAACCCACAACAAGTTTGACAGGCATATCGGGGTTGGGGTTGGTTTGCTGGCAGCTTTGTCCCTCCCAGTTCAAAAAACGTATCTGCGCCCCTGCGCATGACATCAATGCGAGGGACGCTTCGGGCTGTGAAGGTTCTGAATCTTCTCAATGGAAGGACGCAGAGGTTAGGGAGCTGATTTCCATTTGGGGGGATGCAGCTATTCAAGCTAGATTGGATGGGTCATACCGCAACCGGGCGGTTTTACTTCCGTAAACACTGGCCATGCTCACTGCGTGTGACGTCGTCGTATCCTGCAATGCGCATGCGGAACACTTTTAGGTCGCTTTTCGTTCATACTGAGGATCACATACAAGTCGCATATATTTGTTAATGTGAACGACCTCACAAAAAAATCAGATTTCACAAAAAAATCGGAATTGAGCATTAAGCCTTGCAGTGTGAACGTAGCGTTGGTTTGATGTGGGCAATCCGCCATGTTTGCTGTGGCTCCGCGGTCACGACCTCTGACCCGCGCATGACCTCGCGTGACTTTTCCGAACTGGCTGCTGAGCGAGCGGTTTGTAAACAGATTAACACGCGGTTAAGACGCCCAACATGCATTAAGAAATAAAATGTATTGAAACAAGATGACGCGTACCAGCTATGGGGAAGGGTATCAGCTCAAACAATTCAGAAAGGGGATTGGATTAAATGATTCCTGAACCAGCACATGGACCTGTGTCACTTGAAAGAATATAGACCCTAAAATATAGACCTAAGCAGGTAAAAAAAAAAAAAAAAGGGCTTTATTTTGTCCTCAGAAATTGTATTATTATATAATAATAATATAATAATAAAGGTCTTATCCGTTATTTTCTTTCTTTAATACATTTAGCCGTGATTTACGCTCTTGTCGTTTAGATCTGCGTGAGCGGCGAGGACGAGAGGAACGGCTTCATCCGTGTGGCCAGCGGAAAGAAACAAGGCTTCGTCCCCTGTGACGTCCTGGAGGACATCTGAACTCCAGGAAGCGAGAGATACGAGAAAGACAGAACGCGAGCGAAAATGAGAAAATGCTCTTTCAGGAAACTGGTTCAGTCTGGATCTACAGGTTTAAAATTATTATTTTTTTTTTTTTAAATCAAGAGAGTTCTGTTTGTTCTCCATCTCTGTGTGTGAAAACGAGAGGACAGGAAGTGGAAGTGGAGGGACGTGGAGACTCATGAAATTCGTTTTCCAAAAAGGACTTAAGGAACAAATTTGTTTAAGCGCGTCACATGATCAGAGCTTTTTCTCCTGAGGCAGAATCCAGTTTCTTTTCAGAACCGACCGGGATTTGAACTCAGAACCTTCTATGGAGCATAAGAGCTCCAAACTAAGTACACCCTGAATTTTAAACACGCAACCAGATAAATATCAACTACTTTCATGTTTGTATGGATTCATTTTTATGAAACAAACAGAATCCAATTCTCTCTTTTTTTTTTTTTTTTTTACACACTGCTGTTAAAAATGAGTGTCCTTGTGACATGGGGATAAGAAAAACTCGAGCGCTCACGACGAAAAGCTCTGCGTGACAGAACGCGTTGGACTCATCACGAATTCCTCAAGCAAGTTTTTCAAAACGAGGACGTGACACCGAACAAAGACGCTTTTTTTCCCGTGTGAAAGGAACAAACCTCAATCTCAACCACAAAAGGCACCGAGCATCATTTCATAACAAAAACCTCAGAAATGTCTGTGGAGGATTTCTAGATGATTCCCGTGAGGACTTTTGTGCTCTGCACTGCTTGTTAGTTATTTTATTTCCTCTTACTATCAGCTGTAGATCATAAAAATAAATGACTTTCAGATTAGCAACCATCAGCTCCAGGTTTACTATGGTTTATAAAAATCTCTCGCTTTTTCTTTTCTTTTTTTTTTTCTGCTCAAAAACCAACCATGAACGCAGTATTGCTAAAACTGTTACTCATAGGACTCTATAGAGTTATTAGTATTATTGATTGTGATATTTTAGTTGTTATTATCGCTTCTTTTAAGAGATAAATCTGCAAAAAAATAAATAAATCTTGAATTTTTTTTAATTTTTCATTTTCAATTCACACAAGGAACATTTCAACCAAAAAAAAGCAGCCGAAGATGAAAAAGGGTTGTCGTTTCATCTTTGAGTTTTGTCTACACATGATGTGTGAAGTGTATGCTTGTCTGAGCAGATATACACTCCCTTTCAAAAGTTTGTGCACCCCTGCTCATCCAGTAGAAAATCGGGGGCGATTCTTCAGCACAGAAGCCAAAATTATGAAGATTGCCTGAACTTTTCAGCTCAGCGATCTTGTTAAAGTATGGACTCCGATGCAAAATGAATGTTTAAACATGAAAGCCACGTTTAAAAATCATCACAACCCCAATTATAGCAACGTCGCTTCGGAGAAATCGTGGCTGAAAGGCCTGAAGGGGGATTATGTCGTGGCAGTGTCCGTCCCGGGAAGGTGTGCTCACCTTCTGAAATCAACTCCTCTCGCAATTTTTGGAGGAATTTCACAAAACTTGGCGGGATTCTTTGTTATACATCGGTAATATGCATATTGCAATTTCGTTTAATTGGGTCACATTTTGCCAGAGTTACAGTCCTTGATTAACAAAATTATACTTTGACAATTTCACGAGAGTGTGTTTTCCTTCTGAAATCAACTCCTCTCACAATTTTTGGATGAATTTCACCAAACTTGGCAAAAGACAGACATTGTTATGTCAGTAGTACGCATATTGTTATTTTGTTCAATTTGGTCGTGTTTTACCAGAGTTCCAGCCCTTGATTAACAGCCTTGTACTTTCACAATTTCATGAAGGTGTGTTCTCCTTCTGACATCGACTCCTCTCACAATTTTTGGACAAATTTCTCGAAGCTTGGCGAAAGGCCTCGTGATACGACGGTAATACGCAGATTGCGATTTAATTTTGTTTGTGAAAATTTTCCCAGAGTTTTGAGCCTTGATTAAATAACTTGTACTTTGACAATTTCATGAAGGTGTACGTTCTTCTGAAATCAACTCCTCTCACAATTTGTGGAGGAATTTCACCAAACTTGGCAAAAGGCTTTGTTATATGACAGTGAAATTTCGTTTAATTTAGGCAAATTTTACCAGAGGTATACCCTTGATTATTAAAGGAGAACTGAAGTCATTTTAAAACTTGCTTTTGTTAGGGTTTTGCTGGGATTCGAACCTGGTTCGCTGGTGTGATAATCCAGCAAACCCCCACTAGGCCACCAGGGGGATGACTCAAATGCAGAGGCGTGAGGCAGAAGTAGAAAAAGTATCAAAAGGTTTATTTACAATATTTACACTATTTACAATCCAAGGCAAAAACAAAAGTATAATCCAAACGCTCAGAAGATAACCAGGAAAAAAACAAAAGTTCAAAGAAACAAAGAGCCAAAAAACCAGAAAAGAAGAGGCAAAAATACAAACGCTCAGAGGATCCAAAATGGTAAACACAAAGTCCAAAAAGTCCAAAAGAAAGCAAAGTACAAAAACCACAAAGACACGGGCAAGGAAATCGGAACAGAGGTAACTGGAGCTAAACATAACAGCACAAAGACTCCGTGACAAGAGGACTGAACTCAGGGGTATAAATACACAAACTAATTAAGGACAGGGCGGGGCAGGAAACAGGCAATAAGACAAAAACAAAACACAGAACACAGTGGTGACCTCTAGAGGCCCAAAACAAACATGACCAGAAAGGAAATAACAGTGGCCTCTAGAGGCCAAAACAGTCCCAGTCCTAACAGCTTTATTCCTTAATTAACGTGTTATTGAATTACGTTTTTGGTTTTAGTAACCTTATATCGTGACTCATATTGGCAACTAATTGCAATTAAATATTATACTTTTCGGCCTATTCGGTTTTTAGCCATGTTGAATTTAGTTCGTTTGGTCCACAGCAGGCGTCGCTTATCCGTGCGATCTTCACGAGACTTGTGCGAGACTTCGAAACGTGACGTGTCAGCCAGGTGTCAGTGCCGCCATTTTGAAAACTGTTTTCCAAACGAAGTATTGCACAAAAACGAGTTTAAATGACGATTACTGCCTACTTTTTTCAAACTTTCCTGATCGCTATTAAAACAAACAAAACTTCCGGCTTGATTACATCAGCATTCAAAAGACGGCGTCAGCGTCTTTTGACAACGTTGGCAGATGTCGGTCACTTTGATTTGCGCTGTATGTTTTACTTCCGTCCTACGATGTCTCGCACAGGTCTCAACGAATCTCCTTTACGGCCATTGCTTTGACATATGGACTGATCTATTACAGAGCATATTTCAAACACTCATAACTTGCTATAGCAGCGACAAAATAGCAATCAAGAATGCATTCCTATATTTAATAAAATGAGAAACAGAATTTTGATAATAAAAAATTTGCCTTCAGTTCTCCTTTAACAAACTTGTGCTTTGGTAATTTCATCAAGGTGTGCTTCTTTTCTGAAATCAACTTCCCTCACAATTGTGGCAGATCACAGAATCCAGGGACACATGTCGGCCCGGGGGCATTTTGAGTTATTGACAGATTCAGAAAGTACAGTTTCTAAGCTTTCCAATGATGCCTTCCATGTGGAGATCTGACAATATTTGAAGAATGTGTGGCCTTTTGAAAGTGTATACTTCTTAAAACAGAAAAGGGAGAAAATCGCCCTCAAAGTTTTCCATCTCAGTTACTCTGGGTGCAGGGCGGGCACATAATGCTGCTCATTTGCATGACATTAAGGAAAGCCCTACCCCCTACGAGCTAGCATGATACTACTTTCATGTGAACAAAGATCACCACGTCAATTTTCCTTCCATGCAAAGTATGCCCAACACAATTATGAAGTACAAAAATAAGTCCTAAAGTATACTTTAACATTTTGTGGTTGAAAAATTACTCACACCGTAAGAAAGAAAGATAGCACGATGATGACACAACTAATACAACACTAGTTTCATGTAAAGCCTCGGTCACAACCGGCCGTACAGTACGCACTCCTACGGCCGGTCTACACGCAAAAAACGCAAGAAACGCATGGAGAGCGCGCATGAAACACACGAGAGCGCACGTGTGAAAAGCACGAGGGCGCGCGTGTGATGTGCTGATTTTCGAGCCGCAGACCGGCCGCAGAGGTTCTTTGTCATGTCAAACAAACTCTACGGGCGCTTACGTTTTTTTCAGGTTGCAAGACAAACTTACGGCCAACGCGCGTCTTTCTCCGTGAACAAAAAAAAAAACGCAGCGATTTGGGAAACGCCAAAAATCACACGGCCAAAAAATCGTACGTCCGGTTGTGACCTAGGCTTAACCAAACCACAACACTCTCCGTTACATGCAAAAATAACCACACAGCCTTAGATTAATAAACTCACCCCATCAGAAAGAGAAACGGCGCCTTGCACACACCAATGCCTCCGATGGAATGTAATCCTAGAACGGTCCGTGTATCATCCGATCATTCAAGTATTCCATTCAATCTGGAAAACGAGGTTGGGGGTTTTTTTTGCTAGAAATGGTGATCTCCGATGTAAATACCAAGTGACTGTTTGCTTCGCGGTGTTTGCTCCTCTGCACTCTGTTTAGTAACTCATTCCATAGTGAAATCACACGCCTGTATGCAGGTTAAGTAGCCATGCGCTCAGCTCGGATCATACAGCTGATTCGCGGAAAAAAAAAACAAATGACTTAAATCATCATGTGAATGGCCCATATGGTAATTTACCCACACCCCCCAGCAGGCTACAGTCCTGACAAAAACGAGACAATTTGCAACAAAAAATGTATGCTTTTCCAACAAAACAATCTATTATCTGAAATACTGATTGCATTCTTCAAGATCTCAACTTGCACATGATGGAAAAAAACAAAAATCACAAATTTCGAAAAAAAAAATGCTTCTTTTGCGATTATCTCGGATTCGTTTCGGCCGACATGTGTCCCTGGATTCGGTGAGGGGTCACAATTTTTGGAGGAATTTTACGAAACTTGGCAGGATTCTGTGTTACATGTCGATAATACGCATATTGTAATTTTGTTAAATTCGGTCACATTTTACCAGAGTTATGGCACAGTTGCCAGCGGCGGATGATATTGTGCTCTCAGAACACTCTTGTTTCTGATGTAATTCCGTTACTGACTTTTCTTTCCTCATAAAAGATTTTGCGTTCCAAGTTAAACACAGCCAATTTTTCTCTGCTTTTTTTTAGGATCAAAAGATACCCCATACAGTGTGATTTTATTTATTTAATCCCGGTATGTTGAGTCCTGCAACTTAAAAAGGTTACCACATTTTGCTGTGAAGGTAATTCTGTTCCCGAAGAACTACCCCTCATCATTTGGGACAATTTTGTACAATTTTCAAAAAAACAAACAAAAAAAAAAAAAAAACCCTGAACACTAAAGAAAAGTTAAACAAATCCAAATCATTTTATATTTAATTCTGAACAGTGTTCATGTTAAGAATTAAAGTGTACCCTTTCGATTTCGACTTCATGATGCAGCTTTTTTCAAATAAAAGACCCGAATAACCCGAGCTCCTCACTGATCATATTGTCGCCTTAAAAATGTAAATGTTAAGCCTAAACTACTTCTTGTAAAAAAATTTTTTAATATTTTAATGTATTATCCTCACTGTTTACTGTCTTAGAAACGAATTTCAGTCATAACCATTTTTCAAAATGTCTTTAAACTAAAATGTCATTCGTCATTTTTTTTTTACTATTTCTGCAAGTACAAAAAACTGGAAAAAAAAAAGTCAAATGATTTTAAAAGATAATTCTTTAAATTAAACCATGTATGTCACACAGTGGTATGCAAAAGTTTGGGCACCCCTGGTCAAAATTGCTGTTACTGTGAACGGTTAAGCAAGTTGAAGATGAAATGATCTCCAAAAGGCAGAAAGTTAAAGATGACTCATTCACTTTATATTTTAAGCAATATTTTTCAATGATGTTTAGGTCAGGGGACTGTGAGGGCCCGGGCAAAACCTTCAGCTTGGGCCTCTTGAGGTGTTCCATTGTAGATTTTGAGGTGTGTTTTGGATCATCGTCTTATTGTAGGACCCGTCTTCTTTTTAACTTCAACTTTTTTGCAGATGGTGTGATGTTTGCTTCCAGAATTTGCTGGTATTTATTCGAATTCACGCTTCCCTCGACCAATGAAACGTGCCCTGTGCCACTGGCTGCAACACAACCCCAAAGCATGATCGATCCACACCCATGCTTCAGAGTTGGAGAGGTGTTCTTTTCCTGGAATTTGGCACCCTTTTTTCTCCAAACATACCTTTGCACATTGTGTCCAAAAAGCTCTATTTTGATTTCATCAGTCCACAGGACTAGTTTCCAAAATGCATCAGGCTTATTTAGATGTTCATTTGCAAACTTCAGATGCTGAATTTTGTGGCTAGGACGCAGGAAAGGTTTTCTTCTGATGACGTTCCCATGAAGGTCATATTTGTTCAGGTGTCGCTGCATAGTAGAACAGTGCAATCAGTGAAATCTGCATCATTTGACCTTTCCTAACGAAGAATTTGAACAAGCCACAGCTCAATAAGCTAATTTAGGTCTGGAATCTTGGTAAAAGTTACCTGAGAACTCAAATGTACTGGGGTGTCCAAACTTTCACATGGTGTTCCTTTTCTTTTTTCACTCTCCAATTGAACAAAACAAAAATAATACACAAATCTTGCAAAAAACGCTGAAAAGAAATGCGTCGTCTTTACCTTTATGCCTTTTGGTGATCAGTTCATCTTCTGCTCACTGAACTAATATATATATATATATATACACACACACACACACACACACACAACCCTGATTCCAAAAAAGTTGGGACAAAGTACAAATTGTAAATAAAAACGGAATGCAGTAATTTACAAATTTAAAAAACTGATATTGTATTCACAATAGAACATAGACAACATATCAAATATCGAAGTGAGACATTTTGAAATTTCATGCCAAATATTGGCTCATTTGAAATTTCATGACAGCAACACGTCTCAAAAAAGTTGGGACAGGGGCAATAAGAGGCTGGAAAAGTTAAAGGTACAAAAAAGGAACAGCTGGAGGACCAAATTGCAACTCATTAGGTCAATTGGCAATAGGTCATTAACATGACTGGGTATAAAAAGAGCATCTTGGAGTGGCAGCGGCTCTCAGAAGTAAAGATGGGAAGAGGATCACCAATCCCCCTAATTCTGCGCCGACAAATAGTGGAGCAATATCAGAAAGGAGTTCGACAGTGTAAAATTGCAAAGAGTTTGAACATATCATCATCTACAGTGCATAATATCATCAAAAGATTCAGAGAATCTGGAAGAATCTCTGTGCTTAAGGGTCAAGGCCGGAAAACCATACTGGGTGCCCGTGATCTTCGGGCCCTTAGACGGCACTGCATCACATACAGGCATGCTTCTGTATTGGAAATCACAAAATGGGCTCAGGAATATTTCCAGAGAACATTATCTGTGAACACAATTCACCGTGCCATCCGCCGTTGCCAGCTAAAACTCTATAGTTCAAAGAAGCAGCCGTATCTAAACATGATCCAGAAGTGCAGACGTCTTCTCTGGGCCAAGGCTCATTTAAAATGGACTGTGGCAAAGTGGAAAACTGTTCTGTGGTCAGACGAATCAAAATGTGAAGTTCTTTATGGAAATCAGGGACGCCGTGTCATTCGGACTAAAGAGGAGAAGGACGACCCAAGTTGTTATCAGCACTCAGTTCAGAAGCCTGCATCTCTGATGGTATGGGGTTGCATTAGTGCGTGTGGCATGGGCAGCTTACACATCTGGAAAGACACCATCAGTGCTGAAAGGTATATCCAGGTTCTAGAGCAACATATGCTCCCATCCAGACGACGTCTCTTTCAGGGAAGACCTTGCATTTTCCAACATGACAATGCCAAACCACATACTGCATCAATTACAGCATCATGGCTGCGTAGAAGAAGGGTCCGGGTACTGAACTGGCCAGCCTGCAGTCCAGATCTTTCACCCATAGAAAACATTTGGCGCATCATAAAACGGAAGATACGACAAAAAAGACCTAAGACAGTTGAGCAACTAGAATCCTACATTAGACAAGAATGGGTTAACATTCCTATCCCTAAACTTGAGCAACTTGTCTCCTCAGTCCCCAGACGTTTACAGACTGTTGTAAAGAGAAAAGGGGATGTCTCACAGTGGGAAACATGGCCTTGTCCCAACTTTTTTGAGATGTGGTGTTGTCATGAAATTTAAAATCACCTAATTTTTCTCTTTAAATGATACATTTTCTCAGTTTAAACATTTGATATGTCATCTATGTTCTATTCTGAATAAAATATGGAATTTTGAAACTTCCACATCATTGCATTCCGTTTTTATTTACAATTTGTACTTTGTCCCAACTTTTTTGGAATCGGGGTTGTGTGTATATATACACACACACACACACACACACACACACACACTCCCGGCCACTTTAATAGGAACCTGTTGTTGATTCTAAGATCCCTGTTCTTGGCTGCAGGAGTGGAACCCAATGCGTTCTTCTTTCTCCTGTTGCTTGCCGAGATGCTTTTCTGCTCACCACGGTTGTAAAGAGTGATTATATATTATACTATATCCTTCCAATCTGTCCATTTTCCTCTGACCTCTCTTATAAACAAGGCGTTTGTTTCCACCCACAGAACTGTTGCTTACTCATTCGATGTTTGTTTTTTGTTTTTCGCACCATTCTGTGTAAACTCTTGAGACTGTTGTGTGTGAAAACCCCAGGAGATCATCAGGTTCTGAAATACTCAAACCAGCAGTCCATGTGGCTCAAACCAACATGCGTGCCACAGTGAAAGAAAGGTCACTTCACTGTGAGATCACAATTTTTCCCATTCTGATGTTTGAACATTAATTAACTGAAGCTCTTGATTTGTGTCTGCATGATTTCATGCATCAAGGGATCGGCTGGTTAGAGAACGGCATCGAACAACAGGTGGATGGATGGATGTTCCTAATAAAGTGGCCAGCGAGTGTATATTAGTGCTTATACAGTAAGCAAACACGAATCAGGTCCAAACAATCATGTGACGTGAGTGTAGTGATGCACAGTAGCTGATGGGAATCGTAGTCCTGAGCTGTATTCAGTACAACCATAACAGAACTCACAGTTAGCTTGAAAACCTCATGAGAACTCATTACATGGCAAAACTGTCCAGGGGAAAGAACTCGGGCGAATTTCACGTGTTTATAGTGTTATAAACCAATATGTCAGGCTAAAATGCTCATTACCAACCGCAGTAAGGGAGAGTGGGGAGATTTGGGACGGTTTGTATTCCTGTAAATTAATTTCAACCAATCAGGTTTGAGATTCCATCAGAAGTTAGATGTTGCCCCTGAGAGTAACCGACTTCCTTTGGAGCCGAAGCTGGACACTGCAGTAAGGGTTGTACAGGTAAATATTTTATCAGCCAAAACTTAAAAGTATTTTCTACTTCAGCTCAACCTCCATTGTACAATGTAATGTACGCTAGCGAATTGGGGATTTGTTCAGAATTAAAGTATGTCACCTAGAGTGATCGGATACACAGTGGTGCTTGAAAATTTGTGAACCCTTTAGAATTTTCTATCTTTCTGCATAAATATGACCTAAAACATCAGATTTTCACACAAGTCCTAAAAGTAGATAAAGAGAACCCAGTTAAACAAATGAGACAAAAATATTATACTTGGTCATTTATTTATTGAGGAAAATGATCCAATATTACATATCTGTGAGTGGCAAAAGTATGTGAACCTTTGCTTTCAGTATCTGGAATAACTACAACTAAACGTTTGCGGTAACTGTTGATCAGTCCTGCACACCGGCTTGGAGGAATTTTAGCCCGTTCCTCCGTACAGAACAGCTTCTACTCTGGGATGTTGGTGGGTTTCCTCACATGAACTGCTCACTTCAGGTCCTTCCACAACATTTCCATTGGATTAAGGTCAGGACTTTGACTTGGCCATTCCAAAACATTAACTTTATTCTTCTTTAACCATTCTTTGGTAGAACGACTTGTGTGCTTAGGGTCGTTGTCTTGCTGCATGACCAACCTTCTCTTGAGATTCAGTTCATGGACAGATGTCCTGACATTTTCCTTTAGAATTCGCTGGTATAATTCAGAATCCATTGTTCCATCAATGATGGCAAGCCGTCCTGGCCCAGATGCAGCAAAACAGGCCCAAACCATGATACTCCCACCACCATGTTTCACAGATGGGATAAGGTTCTTATGCTGGAATGCAGTGTTTTCCTTTCTCCAAACATAACGCTTCTCATTTAAACCAAAAAGTTCTATTTTGGTCTCATCCATCCACAAAAATTTTTCCAATAGCCTTCTGGCTTGTCCACGTGATCTTTAGCAAACTGCAGACGAGCAGCAATGTTCTTTTTGGAGAGCAGTGGCTTTCTCCTTGCAACCCTGCCATGCACACCATTGTTGTTCACTGTTCCCCTGATGGTGGACTCATGAACATTAGCCAATGTGAGAGAGGCCTTCAGTTGCTTAGAAGTTACCCTGGGGTCCTTTGTGACTTCGCTGACTATTACACGCCTTGCTCTTGGAGTGATCTTTGTTGGTCGACCACTCCTGGGGAGGGTAACAATGGTCTTGAATTTCCTCCATTTGTACACAATCTGTCTGACTGTGGATTGGTGGAGTCCAAACTCTTTAGAGATGGTTTTGTAACCTTTTCCAGCCTGATGAGCATCAACAACGCTTTTTCTGAGGTCCTCAGAAATCTCCTTTGTTCGTGCCATGATACGCTTCCACACACGTGTTGTGAAGATCAGACTTTGATAGATCCCTGTTCTTTAAATAAAACAGGGTGCCCACTCACACCTGATTGTCGTCCCATTGATTGAAAACACCTGACTCTAATTTCACCTTCAAATTAACTGCTCATCCTAGAGGTTCACATACTTTTGCCACTTACAGATATGTAATATTGGCTCATTTTCCTCAATAAATAAATGACCAAGTATAATATTTTTGTCTCATTTGTTTAACTGGGTTCTCTTTATCTACTTTTAGGACTTGTGTGAAAATCTGATGATGTTTTAGGTCATATTTATGCAGAAATATAGAAAATTCTAAATGGTTCACAAACTTTCAAGCACCACTGTTGAAATCTTTCTTTTCTAGTAGCGTTAGCTACCCAGTATGATTTTGAATTTGAAAAGAGTTTGCTAGCATGTCAGGTGGAGCTTCAGCACTACAGGTTCTACAAGTTAGTCAGTGAATCCAGTCAGTTGCTCCAGAGGCATTAGGTTTTGTAAGCTCTGTGGCAATAATACAACGATGCGTTGACAGAGAATGTACTTTTAATACAACCCCGATTCCAAAAAAGTTGGGACAAAGTACAAATTGTAAATAAAAACGGAATGCAATGATGTGGAAGTTTCAAAATTCCATATTTTATTCAGAATAGAACATAGATGACATATCAAATGTTTAAACTGAGAAAATGTCTCATTTAAAGAGAAAAATTAGGTGATTTTAAATTTCACGACAACAACACATCTTAAAAAAGTTGGGACAAGGCCATGTTTCCCACTGTGAGACATCCCCTTTTCTCTTTACAACAGTCTGTAAACGTCTGGGGACTGAGGAGACAAGTTGCTCAAGTTTAGGGATAGGAATGTTAACCCATTCTTGTCTAATGTAGGATTCTAGTTGCTCAACTGTCTTAGGTCTTTTTTGTCGTATCTTCCGTTTTATGACGCGCCAAATGTTTTCTGTGGGTGAAAGATCTGGACTGCAGGCTGGCCAGTTCAGTACCCGGACCCTTCTTCTACGCAGCCATGATGCTGTAATTGATGCAGTATGTGGTTTGGCATTGTCATGTTGGAAAATGCAAGGTCTTCCCTGAAAGAGACGTCGTCTGGATGGGAGCATATGTTGCTCTAGAACCTGGATATACCTTTCAGCATTGATGGTGTCTTTCCAGATGTGTAAGCTGCCCATGCCACACGCACTAATGCAACCCCATACCATCAGAGATGCAGGCTTCTGAACTGAGCGCTGATAACAACTTGGGTCGTCCTTCTCCTCTTTAGTCCGAATGACACGGCGTCCCTGATTTCCATAAAGAACTTCAAATTTTGATTCGTCTGACCACAGAACAGTTTTCCACTTTGCCACAGTCCATTTTAAATGAGCCTCGGCCCAGAGAAGACGTCTGCGCTTCTGGATCATGTTTAGATACGGCTTCTTCTTTGAACTATAGAGTTTTAGCTGGCAACGGCAGATGGCACGGTGAATTGTGTTCACAGATAATGTTCTCTGGAAATATTCCTGAGCCCATTTTGTGATTTCCAATACAGAAGCATGCCTGTATGTGACGCAGTGCCGTCTAAGGGCCCGAAGATCACGGGCACCCAGTATGGTTTTCCGGCCTTGACCCTTACACACAGAGATTCTTCCAGATTCTCTGAATCTTTTGATGATATTATGCACTGTAGATGATGATATGTTCAAACTCTTTGCAATTTTACACTGTCGAACTCCTTTCTGATATTGCTCCACTATTTGTCGGTGCAGAATTCGGGGGATTGGTGATCCTCTTCCCATCTTTACTTCTGAGAGCCGCTGCCACTCCAAGGTGCTCTTTTTATACCCAGTCATGTTAATGACCTATTGCCAATTGACCTAATGAGTTGCAATTTGGTCCTCCAGCTGTTCCTTTTTTGTACCTTTAACTTTTCCAGCCTCTTATTGCCCCTGTCCCAACTTTTTTGAGATGTGTTGCTGTCATGAAATTTCAAATGAGCCAATATTTGGCATGAAATTTCAAAATGTCTCACTTTCAACATTTGATATGTTGTCTATGTTCTATTGTGAATACAATATCAGTTTTTGAGATTTGTAAATTATTGCATTCCGTTTTTATTTACAGTACAATTTGTACTTTGTCCCAAGTTTTTTGGAATCGGGGTTGTACTTTAGTATTTTTAAAAGCAAGTACTTTAATACTTTAACTTAAGTAAAATTTTGACTGTAGAACTTTCACTTGTATCGGAGTAACATTTGACCAGCGGGATCTGTACTTTGACTTAAGTAATAAACTTGGGTACTTTGTCCACCTCTGGATACCAGAGAGAGAGAGAGAGAGAGAGAGAGAGGTTAGTGTAGTGCAGGATTACAACAGACATCCAGACATCACGTTGTTTCTGTGCCAAATATATGACAGATCTATTTGTATATGTGTGTGTGAGTGTTTGTTCGCCGTTTCACACATCCCTCTCAGGCATGGAGTGTGTGACAGGTCTCACTGAACAAATCACGGGTGTAAAGACTCCCTGCTACACTGCACATCTGCCTCACATTACACTTCAACGGCTTCTCTCTCTCTCTCTCTCTCTCTCACACACAGCCCTTTCTCATGTTCACACATCAAGTTTAAAATTCAGAATAACATCGCAGCGTCTCTCTTCTATATATAGTGATGTTTATTGTACTTTAAACAGCATTAGTAAGAAATTCTCTCATGAGCTTTGACTCGAGTTCACACGCCATATCGGTAAAATACAGCACTTGGGGCTGTGCTCTTAGAAACAAACACACAGTAACATTAGTGTTACCACGCCCACGTTGATTACTTTCTGATAACAGCATGTCCTGGACACTTTTGAATGTCTTAAACGACAGCCAAAGATTACAGCTTTGCATTGATTACAGAATGATAGATAACTCTTTTTCTCCATTTATAGTTACATTTCATGTTGTGGAATGTCCACACAAGTTCTCACGTCTGTAATAGCAACTGAAGCCCAAATCAGAAAAAGTTGGGACGGTATGTTGAAACTGAAATTAAAACCGTAAACAACGATTCGTAAAAAATCTTTGACGTGTACTGCATTGAAAACAATACAACAGCACGTTACTTGATGTTTTAACTTGTGAATTTTATTGTTTTTTTTTAAATAAACACATTTCAATTCTGATTCTTGCAGCACATTTAAAAGAAAGTTGTTACAGTAAAGCATTTACCATTTTATAACATGTCCATTCCTTCTCCCAACACTTTAAAGGATGTTTATGGACTGAAGACACCAAGTGATGACGTGTTTCAGGTGTTATTTTGTCCCGTTCTTCCTGCAAACAGGTCTTAAGGTGTGAAACAGTCATGACAGGGTTGTCGTATTTTTCATTTCCAAATTCTCCACACATTCTCTATTGGGGACAGAGTGGACACGCCCTCTTCTTCCACAGCCACGCCTTTGTAATGTGTGCAGAATGTGGTTTTGCATTGTCTTGTTGAAATCTCCCTGGAAAAGACGTCGTCTTGAAGGCAGCACGTGTTGCTCCAAAATCTCTGTACTTTTCTGCATTAATGCTCCATCACAGAAGTGTAAGTTACCTTTGCCAAGAGCACTGACCCAACCCTATACTGTGACACCCTGGCTTTTGGACTTGTTCCTGGTAACAGTCTGGATGGTCCTTTGCGTCTTTGGTCGTCCATTTCGTCCAAAAAAGACATGGAATACTGATTCGTCTGACCACAGTACACGTTTCCATTGTGTGATGGTCCATCCCAGATGCCTCCAAGCCCAGAGAAGTCGATGGCGCTTCTGGACAAAGTTAGCATAAGGCTTCCTTTTTGAACAGTAAAGTTTTAACTGGTGTTTGTAGATGTAACTCTGTATTGTAGCTTGACAAAGGTTTGCTAAAGTAATTCCGAGCCCATGTGGTTCTGTCAGCAATAGATGAATGGCGGTTCTTGATGCAGTGAGGGATCGGAGATCATGGGGGTTCAGATTAGGCTTGAGCCCTTGCCCTTTACACACTGAAATTCCTCCAGATTCCTTGAATCATTTAATGAGTGAAATATCCAAACCCCTTCCTATCTTTCTTTGAGGAACGTTGTTTTTCAACATTTCAAGAATTTCCTCATGCATTTGTTGACAAACTGGAGATCCTTGGCCTATCTTTGCTCTTCAAAGACTAGGCCTTTCCTGGATACTGATTTTGTCCTAAATCATGATTACGGTCACCTGTTGACATCACTTGTTTCAAATCACATCATTATTTCACTGTTTTACCGCATTACTAGCTCTAAATTGCCCCAGTCCCAACTTTTTTTGGAATGTGTTTGAGGCCTGAAATGCAGGAATGGGTGTATATTGACAAATGAAATGAAGTTGACCAGAAAACAAAACATGAAATATCTTGGGTTCTTTCTGTCTGCAATGAAATACAAGTCAAAGTAAATTTAGAAATCACTGCTTACTTATTTTAATAAGGGAGTATAGCAGCGGAAACCATTTATCAGCCTCAAGAAGAAGAAAGTAAGGGTGAAATATGCTGAAGATCATACACTGAAAGACAACAGCTTCAGGAGAACTCTTATGTTCACATGAATCCAAATGTAACTTGCGTAGATGTGGTGATCGAGTGTTTGTGTGGAGAAAGCCAGGAGAACCAAACTGCTCTAAAGGTATTATAAAGCACAGATGTACCTGAGGCTGTTTTTCCTCCAGTGATGTGTTCATTGATGATCATGAACTCAGAAATGTATAGAAGCATTTTGGATGCAAAATTAGTCAAAAAATTATTCAAGCGACAGAAATCAATACTGTATAAGGATGCAATGGAGAAGAAGTGATAAGCTTGGTGATGCTCTCAAGTGGAGGAATGTAAAGTTTTTTCGGTTGAACTTGGAGGAAATTTCCACCGCAGCTGTTATAGAAACTAGTTGAGTTAAGTGCCATATTCGTGACATCCAGAGCTGGATGGCCAACCATCACCTGAAGCTCAACCCAGGCAAGACAGAGGTAATCTACATTCCTACTCCATCTTCTCCACCCCTGGACATTGTCATCCCCCTGGGGGACATCTCTAGGTAACCGTCACCCAATGCAAAGAACCTAGGAGTCGTGTTTGCTGACAAAGTCTCCTCTTCAGCGAACATCACTGCAGTGACCCAGACGTATAGATTCCTCCCCTACAACATCTGAAGGATCCGCCGTTTTCTTACCACCTACTCTACTCAGCTCCTGGTCCAAGCGCTGATCCTCTCCCGCTTGGTCTACTGCAACTCTCTCCTTGCTGGCCTTCCAGCTTCTACCATCAGACCCTTGCAGCCCACCTGGTCTACAACCTCCCTCATTCTTCCCATGTCACCCCTCTGCTTGCTGACCTGCACTGGCTACCTGTTGCAGCTTGCACCAAATTTAAGACATTGGTGCAATCTTACCAGGCTCTCAAGGGGTCAGGTCCAGCATACCTCCAGAGTCTGATCTGCCCCTACATGCCAGCCAGATCCCTATGCTCCACTACTAGTGGTCATCTGGCTCCCCGTTGGTAGAATGACCTTCCCATTGAGGTCAGAACTACTGACTCCCTGACCACCTTCAAGGGCAGACTGCAGACTCACCTGTTCAGGCTGCACCTCTGCTCTGCTTCCCTGCCCACTATGTAACTGCGTTTTGGTCTTGACCAACCTAGGCTGTGTATGGTCTAGCCTGGGGTTAGCTGTTTTGAGTTCTCTATTTAGTTGTACTTTATCTGGTTGGTTTGTTTCCTTGGCTGTTTGAGTATTGGTATTTCAAGAGCATATAACATGAGGTATTGCGGTCACTTGTTCAGATGACACTAGAACTTTCTTGTCTAGAAGTTCAGCACTTTATGTACCTGACTTTTGCACTTTAGCGTCTGCTAAATGCCATGTAATGTAATGTGATGTGATGTAATTCCATACCGAGCATCCGAATACTTCTTTACCTAATTACCCCCTATTTTTGAGGACGCATGTTGCTTGAAAAGTGAGCTTCTGGTATCTTTCTTTTAAAAATAAACACCACCTGGTTTGACATGGTGTTTTCTAATGCAGTGAAATTCACACGAGTGTGGCTTAGGTGCCTGAATACATTTTGGGGCCACTGTGTAAACCATCGTTCCCTCATCAACCCCTCATATTTCTCTCTCTTGACATTAATAGGACCAAAAAAAAAAAGTTTGCCATGTAGGACTTGGTATTGTCTCTAAACATGACAGTGTAGCTGAATTTGACTTTTCCTCATGTCTGAATTTTGGTTTCTCTTTGAATCGAAAGCTGAAGCTCTGTGGATACAGGATGTGTGAAGTATTACTGACTCTGGGCTTTATCTGACCTCTAGTGGACCGGTAGTGGAAATGACATCATATTAAAATCCCAAAGTGACTCTGAGACTGAAGGATGAGATGAGACTTGAGTAAGGACTCTGAGACTGCTGGTAAAAAAGGAAGACGAGTTTTATTGCATCAAAATGGCCAAATATCATGAATCCAGAAGAAAAAAAGGCACAGAAAGCAACTAGGCTACAATGAAGAGTCGTGAAGGTCGGAATGAAAGAGAGAGAAAATTGGTTATTACTCATGATGTGTCGTTTGCGAAGGAGTCGATTCTTTAAGCTGACTCTTTTAAGTGAGAGCTGAGTCCTCTCTCTCTCTTTCTCTCTCTCTCTTGTTATATCTACTCAGTTTCATCACAATTTGACTGTAGTTTAATCAAAACCACCAACATCCACGGAAACCTCTTTTCAACATCTCAGCTGTTCATTCACGTGAACACTGAGTCGTGTGTTTGACTCTCAGCTGTTTATATGAATCCCAACATGGCTCTATCTTACACAATGAATCGCAAAGTCATTTTCATTTCACGAAACAATTTCAGCCATAATTTTGTCCTCTTTCGAGAATAAATAAATTGCCCATTCTGTAATTGCGGATACATTTCAAGTGTTGACTTTGTCGTCAACTCTGTTATCGTTAAACTGAGCAATCCGTTCATAGAACTGACGGCAACAGAGTCGACACTTTTCCACCACTTTGTGTCTTAACTCCGCATGCTCACCTCAATCTAGCTACCACACGGCATGGATAAAAAAACAGAACTTTATGGATTTTAATCTTTTTTTTTTAAATGACTGAGACTGATATTCACTCCAATATCACAATAACAGAGTTGACGAATAATCAATCTTCTGTTGGTGTAAAATCCTCAACATTTTGATCAAATTAACGAGAGAACAAACAGAACATACCTCACTGCCTCACTTTCTGAAGTTTCCCACCAGAGGAAGTGACATCACTTGGTGCAGGTGTCGTGCGTATTATTAAAAGTCTTTGTGGATTTTATGCAGTTTTAGAACACTTGGAAGGATAAAAATATATATTTTTATGACTGAAATTTCACATAATACAGAAAATAGACTTTCTATGCAGTTGATTTTGTCACAGTTAATAGAATAAGCTCCCAAAAAACAGATTGTTAGACTGATGCTGCATTCATATGCTATGGGAAGATGATATTTTCCAGTTGGGAAGTGGTGTTTACCAGTGTGTTGTGTTCACATGCTCTTGTTGTTGTTGACAAATTAAAGATGGTGGACCAGATTCAGAATCAGGCCTGTTATTTGGCTAAAACAATTAAAGATTGCCTTGTTCATCAGCTGCAGCAGGAATACGAGTTATCAAAAGTCAAAAAATGCTGAATATTTCCTGATCATGACAAGTAGAGATTTTCTTAACACATTGAATGCCACGCAGTTTTTGGAAATTTGGCTGTAGCCACAATGAGAGTAGTCAGTATCTAGATCATTGTTGGTGTTCTTTGGACAGCTACAGAATATTTTGTATTAGGCTATAATATACATATTATAATAATATAATATATATAACATGACTCATTTAAAAGGTGAGAGTCAGCTTTCCGTAGGTGAAAACCACTTCTTTCTTGGTTCATAAGCTAGTCTTGTACCGCTCGCCGCCATGTTGAAAAGGTTAAAGTTCATCTCATCTCAGCAACTCGTGTATCAAAATTTTCTACGAGTTGCCCAGTGGAAAATACCACAAGAGGGGGCGTTCATGTGTGCTTTCCATGTCGGTGTTTGGTATTTACCATAATTCCCATAGCACATGAACGCACTCTGAATCACTTCCTGTTTATTCGAGTTGAATGGATGAATCAGGAGTCGAAGACAGCCAATAATGTGGGGGGAGGGGTGGGAGTCATTTAGTTAATGTTTTATGGATAAATTGGGTTTAAAATGTACATCAAACATTGCTATTGGTGAAAGTTTGTCATAATTTGCATTATTGTTCAAAATTGCTCCAAAATTGACACCTTCAAGTTTAACTAAAGTTTGAAGCTGACCACACGGACAAAGAAAAAGCCTTCTGGAGGAAAGCTGTATGGTCAGATGAGACAAAGATTGAGTTGTTTGGCCACAATGACCACCATGTACAGAGGGACACTGTACCAGCTGGTGGTGGTGGTAGGATCATCATGCTCTGGGGCTGTTTTGCTGCCAGTGGAACTGGTTCATTGCACAAAGTCTCATCTCATTATCTCTAGCTGCTTTATCCTGTTCTACAGGGTCGCAGGCAAGCTGGAGCCTATCCCAGCTGACTACGGGCGAAAGGCGGGGTACACCCTGGACAAGTCGCCAGGTCATCACAGGGCTGACACATAGACACAGACAACCATTCACACTCACATTCACACCTACGCTCAATTTAGAGTCACCAGTTAACCTAACCTGCATGTCTTTGGACTGTGGGGGAAACCGGAGCACCCGGAGGAAACCCACGCGGACACGGGGAGAACATGCAAACTCCGCACAGAAAGGCCCTCGCCGGCCACGGGGCTCGAACCCGGACCTTCTTGCTGTGAGGCGACAGCGCTAACCACTACACCACCGTGCCGCCCCATTGCACAAAGTGGATGGAATAATGAAGGAGGACTACATCAGAATTCTTCAGCATAAACCATCAGAAACTTGAACACAACTTGGAACTTACAACAGGACAATGAACCCAAACGCGCATCAGAGCTGGTTGTGGAGGATAAAGCAGGCTAACCAGTGGCGGAACAACTGCACACAAGGCCCTGGGGCAAAACACCAATCAGGCCCCCCCCCCCCACATGGCGAAATTGCAAATAAACAAATTAGAAGGCTTGCGGCATCTAGGCCTACTCAGGCTATATCTAACAAAAAGCAGTTTTTAAGAACGTAGCCTTTGGACCTAGCTATGGCGAAACTGCAAACAAACAGAAGGCGTGCGGCATATAATCAGGCTATATTAGAACAGAACTTGCTCAAAGTTTTTTTTATTATTAGGGCCCGAGCACCGTTCGGTGCGAGACCCTATTGTTTCTCGAAGGATTATTAGGGCCCGAGCACCGTTCGATGCGAAGACCCTATTGTTTTTCGAAGGATTATTATTATTATTATTATTATTATTATTATTATTAAGAATAAGAACAAGAATATTATTTTTCTGTCACGCTTGGCTTTTTTTGAGGCATTTTCTATGCATGAAAACACATGAAATTTGATACCCACATCAGTCATTGTAACCGCTTCTCAGCCACAGACATTTGGCCCTGGGCGTGGCCCAGGGACTTCATAGCACCCCCTAAAGTCATGGAGTCCTTGGATTGGCATATCGTTTCAGCTAAGCATACCAAATTCGGTACGTGTGTGGTTCGTCCCAAGATGAACAACTTTCGTATATGCATTGCATTAGCCACGCCCAACAGGAAGTGAGGTAATTGGGCTTATATGCGTTTGGACACATGGTCATTTTTAACGTACTCCTCCTAGACGGTTCATCAGATTCATGTCAAACTTGGCAAACACGATGCCAAGATATTGCTGATGTTGAATTGTGAAGGGATTTTTGATATGTTGTAATATGTTGAAATGGCAATATTATGAATTTTAATACTCGCCACATAAACAGGAAATGTGTCATGAAGTCAAAATACATTTAATGATTTGGCTGAAACCTTTCAGGTTATTAGAGAATGTGATTATTATGACATCTAGACGCCCAATATGCCTGTCTGGTATAGCACCACCAACTGGCCAAGGGAAGAATAGGGTTTTGAATATGTGTGTTTTGACACATGATGAATTTTAACATGCTCCTCCTAGACGGTTCATGAGATTCATGTGAAATTTGTTATACGTGATGCCAAGATGTCGCTGATATTAAATTGCGAAGGGATTTCTGATATCTTGTAATATGTTGAAATTATGATTTTAATATCTTGCCACATAAACAGGAAACGTGTCAGAAAGTCACAGTGCATTGACTGTATGGTCGGACACTTCTTACTTCAATAGATATTATGATTATTATGATGACCTGACGCCCAATGGGCCTGCCTGTTATAGCGCCACCACCTGGCCAAGCAGGAAATGTGCCAGAAATTGCCAATGCCTGAACTGATTGATCTGACACTTTACAAAATATTGTGTAATATGATTGTGATGATATTCACATGTGTAATTCAGATGCCTAGCACAGCGCCACCATCTGGCCAAGCAGGAAATGGGGAAAAATGTTCAATTCATTGATGGATTGATCTGAAACTTTACAAAATATTGGATATCGTGAGTCTGATGATAGAACATATACAATTCTGTGCACACTCGTACACACACGGTCATATGCATATTTATACATCCACACACTCTCTCACAAGTATGCACTCACATGCACACGCAACATCTATGAGCACACTCTTTCACACACACACTTTCTCTCTCTCTCTCCCTCTGACAAACAGACACACGCACACACCATAATAGCGGAGCTCCAGCGGAGCACCATACCTAAGAAAAAATGGTAAACCCATCGAGTCGATTTTTTTTTTGTGGTTTGTCCATGTACGTGTATCACCAGTCATACACACCGCCTAGTGGTCAGTGTTAGTAATTACCAGTCATACACACCACCTAGTGGCCAGTGCTAGTAATTACCAGTCATACACACCACCTAGTGGCCAGTGCTAGCCAGTAAAGGAATAAAACAAAAGAGACTGGCTATGATATAAGAAAATTCTACAACCCAGAAACAGATGGGAGCTCCGCTTTTAGGCAGTGCCTAAATCTATATATTAGTGACCTGCCATCATTGTGCATTTTGTTGCAGACATATGAAAACTCTGCATGTACACACACACACACACACACACACACACTGCAGACACAGGAAAGCTAAGATGACTTAAGATTACAGCGTGAGATAGAGATAAGGAGGAGACACATGTATAGTTTTGTACATATATAAATGTACATTTTCACACCACAGAAACACACACACACACACACACACACACACAGTCTTTGTCTGTCTATCTCTCATCCGTCAAGCAGTCATGGCATTTGCAACATGCACATCACCTTTGAACATTTGATGAATATATGACATGTGACTGTTTTGTTGGGTGGTGGGATGTCCTGGGTTGCGGAACCACATGTGTGAGGGCCCATCAAGGCCACTAGCGGCTTTAATTATTTTATTTTATTTTTTTATAGGCCTACATAGCCTGTATTTTCCATTCATTTTTTATTATGTTCCAAATAGACACTAAACAACAGCAACAAAAAAAAATCCAGCAATCATGAATGATACACCCTCATTGTGTAAGCACGTCTTCAACTACAGTACAAAGCCGACACGGAAACCTGCGTTCGTCATTAAAAAGGCATTCGACGTGCCTTGCACTCCACAAAGTCGTCGACTATTTGAGGGCTGTTCAGCACTCTTGCTCGCTCATTCTCAATTGATAAAATGGCCAATCCACAGAGTCTCTCTTGATCCATTGCGCTCCTGAGAATTTTTTATCAATTTTAATTTGGAGAAAGAGCGCTCTGCTGTCGCAACTGAGACGGGGAGAGTGAGAAAAAGCAAGAAGGCCGTGCACACCTCACTAAATGTAGAAGTTACTGCTGGATGATCTACTACCAGCAACCTGGCCAGGCTAAGCACAGATGTGTGTCTCGCTATCTGCTCCTTGAAACAAGCCCTACATAACACTAGTTGACCAGGAAAGCTGGAGTCAATAGCCCGACTATAGTGATCACACAGTCGACGGGCCACTTCGTGTAGCTCCTCGTCCTTGGCGTGCTGGAGTGTATTTGGATGAACAGCCTCAAACAAATGAGCAGTCCGATTTAAACTGACAAACCTTTGTGACAGCTGCTGAATGATTACATCAAAGCATGCACAGAACACATAAATTTCTGGTGAATGTTCTGCATCGGAAAGCCAACTGTCTTCGCTAAGGGGATCAAGTATAGAGGCGTTTAAGGACTGGGTAGAAAAGACATTTACAGTAGATAATAAAAAAGTTATCTTCATTTGTGGGGATACTAATATTGATCTGTTGAACCCTAATAAGCACAGTATGACTGAGGAATTTATTAATACCATGTACAGTACGAGTCTCCACCCAAAAATTACCAGACCCACCAGAATTACTGACCATAGTGCTACCTTAATAGATATTATATATATTATTGGTAAATATATTAACATTATAAGTGGAATATTAATCAATGATATTAGTGATCATCTACCAGTTTTGACAATTTATGACTGTAATCATAAGAGAAATGTGACAGACCATAAACTTAAGTATAGAAGAGTTAGGACTGAGGAAGCCATGCTGGCATTAAATAATGATTTATTAATACAAGACTGGGAATCAGTTTATATAGAGAATAGGATTGATAGAGCATATGATAACTTTTTAAGTACATTCAAATTATTATATGATAAAAATTGCCCAATGAAGCAATATAGTGCAAAACAAAACTATAATGACCAACCTTGGATTACTAAGGGATTACAAAATGCCTGTAAGAAGAAAAACACTCTATATAGAGAATTTATTAAATTAAGAACCAAAGAGGCAGAAAATAAATATAAAAAATATAAAAACAAGTTAACGAGTATCATAAGGAGATGTAGGAAGGATTATTATGGTAAATTAATATATAATAGCAAAAATAATATTAAAGGAATATGGAATATATTAAATAGTATTATTAAAGATGGCTCTGGACAAATACATTACCCTAAATATTTTAATGACAAAGGTATTGAAAATTATAACATGGATGTAGTTGCTAATAGTTTTAATAATTTTTTTGTTAATGTTGGACCAAGATTAGCTCAAAATATCTCTGATCCGGTAACAAATGATGATTGTATAGATAATATTATAAAGAGGAATTCTTGTTCTATGTTTCTTACACCAGTAGATGAGAAGGAAGTTATTGATATAGTTAATAAATGTAGTAATAAAATATCCACAGATTGTAATGATATTGATATGAAACTAGTGAAAACTATTATTGGGGGGATTTCTAAACCATTAACATACATCTGTAACTTGTCATTTCAAACCGGTACATTTCCAAGCAATATGAAAATAGCAAAAGTAATTCCATTGTATAAATCTGGGGACAAACACAACTTCACAAATTACAGACCTGTTTCTTTACTTCCTCAATTCACTGTATATATATATATATATACAGTGGGGCAAAAAAGTATTTAGTCAGCCACCAATTGTGCAAGTTCTCCCACTTAAAAAGATGAGAGAGGCCTGTAATTTTCATCATTGGTACACTTTAACTATGAGAGACAGAATGGGGGGAAAGAATCCAGGAAATCACATTGTAGGATTTTTAATGAATTAATTAGTAAATTCCTCAGTAAAATAAGTATTTGGTCACTTACAAACAAGCAAGATTTTTGGCTCTCACAGATCTGTAACAACTTCTTTAAGAGGCTCCTCTGTCCTCCACTCGTTACCTGTATTAATGGCACCTGTTTGAACTCGTTATCAGTATAAAAGACACCTGTCCACAACCTCAAACAGTCACACTCCAAACTCCACTATGGCCAAGACCAAAGAGCTGTCAAAGGACACCAGAAACAAAATTGTAGACCTGCACCAGGCTGGGAAGACTGAATCTGCAATAGGTAAGCAGCTTGGTGTGAAGAAATCAACTGTGGGAGCAATTATTAGAAAATGGAAGACATACAAGACCACTGATAATCTCCCTCGATCTGGGGCTCAAAATGATCACAAGAACGGTGAGCAAAAATCCCAGAACCACACGGGGGGACCTAGTGAATGGCCTGCAGAGAGCTGGGACCAAAGTAACAAAGGCTACTGTTAGTAACACACTACGCCGCCAGGGACTCAAATCCTGCAGTGCCAGACGTGTCCCCCTGCTTAAGCCAGTACATGTCCAGGCCCGTCTGAAGTTTGCTAGAGAGCGTTTGGATGATCCAGAAGAGGATTGGGAGAATGTCATATGGTCCGATGAAACCAAAATAGAACTTTTTGGTAAAAACTCAACTTGTCGTGTTTGGAGGAGAAAGAATGCTGAGTCGCATCCAAAGAACACCATACCTACTGTGAAGCATAGGGGTGGAAACATCATGCTTTGGGGCTGTTTTTCTGCAAAGGGACCAGGACGACTGATCCGTGTAAAGGAAAGAATAAATGGGGCCATGTATTGTGAGATTTTGAGTGAAAACCTCCTTCCATCAGCAAGGGCATTGAAGATGAAACGTGGCTGGGTCTTTCAGCATGACAATGATCCCAAACACACCGCCCGGGCAACGAAGGAGTGGCTTCGTAAGAAGCATTTCAAGGTCCTGGAGTGGCCTAGCCAGTCTCCAGATCTCAACCCCATAGAAAATCTTTGGAGGGAGTTGAAAGTCCGTGTTGCCCAGCGACAGCCCCAAAACATCACTGCTCTAGAGGAGATCTGCATGGAGGAATGGGCCAAAATACCAGCAACAGTGTGTGAAAACCTTGTGAAGACTTACAGAAAACGTTTGACCTCTGTCATTGCCAACAAAGGGTATATAACAAAGTATTGAGATGAACTTTTGTTATTGACCAAATACTTATTTTCCACCATAATTTGCAAATAAATTCTTTAAAAATCAGACAATGTGATTTTCTGGATTTTTTTTTCTCATTTTGTCTCTCATAGTTGAGGTATACCTATGATGAAAATTACAGGCCTCTCTCATCTTTTTAAGTGGGAGAACGTGCACAATTGGTGACTGACTAAATACTTTTTTGCCCCACTGTGTGTGTGTGTGTATATATATATATATATATATATATATATATATATATATATATATATATATATATATGCATAATTGTATAGAATATATATGCATAATTATGATATTATGGGTGTCTGTGTACATATATAGGTATGTGTATATATATATGTACTGTATGTACATATGCATAAGTATCTGTAAATATGATTTGATTTGGTCGATATTATACCATCTTGGTATGTTGGTATGTTTTCTTTTTTGTTGTTGCTTTTGTTTTCTTTTGTATATATAGTTTATTATGGTGGAAAGTGACGTTTGATTAGCGGTGGTATAGAGGGTTAGGATTTGATAAGTTATTTACTTCTTCCTAATCCTTTCCGAACATTATTATGTTACTGCCTTGTGGCTACGCTATTCTGTTTGTTTATGACGATGTTTTGATTATTGCATTTTTTATTTTTGTTTTTTTATATCTTCTTTACTGTTCGGAATCAAAGTGGCGCTTCACTTTTTTCAACCTGGTGGCTACAAATTGCGTTTGACTGCCCCATTTCACAGCCAGTGCCAGAGTGGAAGCCTTTGCTTCATCGTACTCCTGTAGAGTTCGTACAGCATTCTGCAATAATGCAGACGCTTTGAGGAGATCAATGGTCTTCTCCTGCAGTAACTTTGAGATGGCATTAGTGCACTCCAAAATCTTTGTCTGAAGGCTAATTAAAAATATGAACTGAAATTTAGTAATGGCCTTTTTAAGTGCATCTGCCTCATCTCGTTCATTCGTTTTCTCGCTTGTAAGTGAGAGCTTGTCGAGAGCTTTAATGACGTCTCCATATCTGTACTTTAACGCAACAAGCGCATCGTAGCGGGAGGACCAGCGGGTTGGGCAGAGGCGTTTCAAGGTTATGTCCCTGCTCTCTGGGCTCAATAAGTCGCCAAGTAATGCCCATCTCTTAACACTGTTGGCAAAAAAGTTGTACAGTTGTTCAACCACATCATAAAACTGTCTAATCTCTGGGATAATTTTGACAGAATCATTCAGTACCAAATTCAGACAATGAGCCGCACAGTGCACGTACAAAGCAAGGGGCTCCCACTCTGCTATTCTCACTTGAACGCCAGAATAAATTCCGCTCATGTTCGCTGTGCCGTCATAACCCTGTCCACGGCATCTGGAGAGATCTAAGCCATTCCCTTCAATGCAGCTAATAATTCGGCCCTCCAGTTCAGAAGCGATGCGTTCACAGTTATCTCGAATCCAAGAAAAGCCTCAACTATCCTGATATCTGTAGCAACACCCATTTCGTCTCGATCAATTAAAACATACCTGAAGACCTGGCTCAGATGATCACGCTTTGCTACGTCTTGAGTGGTGTCCATAATGATGGAATAAAATGGAGATGCATTTATTTCATGGACTGTGTTGCTCTTGACTCTCTGTGATTGATATATAAATGATCTCATCCTGAATAGCATGGCTCAGATATTTAACTGATCCCTCGGGCCGGCTGATCAGTTCTTTCAGGACAGGGTCATAGCGGGCCAACAGTTCAATGATGGACATAAAGTTTCCTGCGTTCCCCTGCCCAATGGACTCTCGGTGTCCCCTAAATGCCATGTTACATGACGCTAAGGTCAGTGTGACATTCACAATGCGCTCTAACACTTGCCTCCAAAAGTTAGCCGCATTACGAACATCCCTCTCCATATCAGCATCTATTTTACCACGGAGTTTCCACTGCTCATAGACTACATACGCACCAAAATGGATCTGGGTAGATTCATGCGCTGTAATTTTGGAGGAGATATGTTTCCAATCGGTGTAGTGGTTAGCGCTGTCGCCTCACAGCAAGAAGGTCCGGGTTCGAGCCCCGTGGCCGGCGACAGCCTTTCTGTGTGGAGTTTGCATGTTCTCCCCGTGTCCGCGTGGGTTTCCTCCGGGTGCTCCGGTTTCCCCCACAGTCCAAAGACATGCAGGTTAGGTTAACTGGTGACTCTAAATTGACCGTAGGTGTGAATGTGAGTATGAATGGTTGTCTGTGTCTATGTGTCAGCCCTGTGATGACCTGGCGACTTGTCCAAGGTGTACCCCGCCTTTCGCCCATAGTCAGCTGTGATAGGCTCCAGCTTGCCTGCGACCCTGTAGAACAGGATAAAGCGGCTAGAGATAATGAGATGAGATGAGATGATGTTTCCAATCTCTAACTCCGTTTACCGGCATTATTGTAGGAGGGGGCTTGACGATTGGCAAAAAGCCAGCAAGGCTCGCAATAAGCACAGGAATTTCCAATGAAATCGCGTAAGGCACATTTATCGGGAGGGCCTGAATGTCAAAGGGTACCCCACCCGCCCCCCTTTAGCTCCGCCCCTGAGGCTAACATTAAGCTTAAAACACGTCCTGATGTCAACCCTACTGAAAATATATGGACTGTGCTTATCAGTCAAGTCCATGCTAAGAAAAAATTTTTTAATTGAACTCTACCATGAAGTGTTGAACTATCCAACCAGAATTCTGCCAGAAGCTTGTTCATCGTAAACAAAAATGTTTGGTGAAGGTGAATCTTGCGAAGAGACATTTTACCCAAATATTAGGTGTGCTGTATGTATAATTTTGACCCTGTGTTGATTTCAGAAAACCCAAAGAAAATTAAAACTTGTGCACCAAATTCTAGTGTGTTTTTATGAAAGATGTATGCTGTACATTCTGCCACAGAAAAAGAACCGTTCAAAGAAATGACTGAAAGCCCAAATATTGCCATGACTGTCATCTTTGATATGAATTTCATGTCACTGTATGTAAACTTCTGACCACAACTGTATGTTTAAAGCTTCATATACACACTGTCCTGTTGTCATTGATTGACACTTATATTTTTGCGTTCACGTCATTAGGTACATCTAATTTATACCAAAATTAGACAGTGCAACCTTCACATTAAAAAAAAAAAGTTAAAACGTTTAATTGTATTTAACACCATTGCTGTGATCAAAAGCTATGTTGAAGTGATTTTGCATTGAATTACTGAGATTACTCTCGAGTTTAAAAACATACATTTGTGCACAAGGAGACTCACAAACAAACCTTGATTGAGCAGCTTCAAGTCATAACTGTTAATGAGTTGTTGCAATTTTATACACGGATTGCGCTAACAAGTCAGAATCGCTTATTTATTACAATAACATTTTGTGAAACGCAGTCATTTCATTTAATAGAATGAACTTGAATATTGGCTGATTAGCATTCATTAACATACACTACCGTTCAAAAGTTTGGGATCACTTTGAAATGTCCTTATTTTTGAAAGAAAAGCACTGTTCTTTTCAATGCAGATCACTTTAAACTGAAATCCACTCTATACATTGCTAATGTGGTAAATGACTATTCTAGCTGCAAATGCCTGGTTTTTGGTGCAATATCTCCATATGTCTGTGAAGATTCTCAATCATCCAGGTCATAGTAAACTGTGGGTGGTAGAAAAGGGCAACTGGACTTGCTTGAAGATTCTTGAAAACGTTTCACCTCTTGTCCGAAAGGCTTCCTCAGTTCTGTCTGACTAATAAAGAGTATCAGGTATTTATCCTGTCCTGGATCAGAATCAGAATTCTGATGACCAGCTCATCTAAGGCCAAGTTTACATTAGACCGTATCTGTCTCGTTTTCTTCGCGGATGCACTGTCCGTTTACATTAAAACGCCGGGAAACGGGAATCCGCCAGGGTCCACGTATTCAATCCAGATCGTGTCAGCTCCGGTGCTGTGTAAACATTGAGAATACGCGGATACGCTGTGCTGAGCTCTAGCTGGCGTCGTCGTTGGACAACGTCACTGTGACATCCACCTTCCTGATTCGCTGGCGTTGGTCATGTGACATGACTGCTGAAAAACGGCGCGGACTTCCACCTTGTATCACCTTTCATTAAAGAGTATAAAAGTATGAAAATACTGCAAATACTGATGCAAATACTGCCCATTGTGTAGTTATGATTGTCTTTAGGCTTGCCATCCTTCCACTTGCAAGTGGTAAGTGATATGCACTGGGATCACACACACAGCGGCTCAGTCCCGAATCAGTGCTTGTGCACTTCACTCGCGCGCTGTGTGAGCTGCGCAGGGCCGGAGTGCGCACCCTCCAGAGGGCACTCGCTGTTCAGGGCGGAGTGATTTGGAGCGCAGGATGCCTGCGGAGCCGAGCGTATCCGTGTATTGGTGTTGCTGTGTGCACACTAATCGTTTTAAAAACGTTAATCTGATGATCCGCTGATACGGTCTAATGTAAACCCCACCTAAGGTGTCATTGAGGCATCATGTTGGTGTGGGTCACTGGAGGCTGGGTGTGAACGGCAAGTCATTAGGGTGATCAAAGGATGAGGATGTGAATGGCGAGTCATTAGGGTGATCACCCTAACGGGCAATCCTTTGATCACCCTAATGACTCGCCGTTCACACCCAGCCTCCAGTGACCCACACCAACATGATGCCTCAATGACACCTTAGATGAGCTGGTCATCAGAATTCTGATTCTGATCCAGGAGAGGATAAATATCTGATACTCCCTATTAGTCAGACAGAACTGAGGAAGCCTTTCGGACGAGAGGTGAAACATTTTCAAGAATCTTCAAGCAAGTCCAGTTGCCCATTTCTACCACCCACAGAATATCTCCATAGGTGTATAGAGGCCCATTTCCAGCAACTCTCACTCCAGTGTTCTAATGGTACAATGTGTTTGCTCATTGCCTCAGAAGGCTAATGGATGATTAGAAAACCCTTGTACAATCATGTTAGCACAGCTGAAAACAGTTGAGCTCTTTAGAGAAGCTATAAAACTGACCTTCCTTTGAGCAGATTGAGGTGGGGTTTACATTAGACCGTATCAGCGGATCATCAGATTAACGTTTTTAAAACGATTAGCGTGTACACAGCAACGCCAATACACGATTCGCGTGCACACAGCAACGCCAATACACGGATACACTCGGCTCCGCAGGCATCCTGCGCTCCAAATCACTCCGCCCTGAACAGCGAGTGCCCTCTGGAGGGTGCGCACTCCGGCCCTGCGCAGCTCACACAGCGCGCGAGTGTAGTGCACGAGCAGTGATTCGGGACTGAGCCGCTGTGTGTGTGATCCTAGTGCATATCGGGCATGCGCGTCACTTACCACTTGCAAGTGGAAGGATGGCAAGCCTAAAGACAATCATAACTACACAATGGGCAGTATTTGCATCAGTATTTGCAGTATTTTCATACTTTTATACTCTTTAATGAAAGGTGATACAAGGCGGAAGTCCGCGCCGTTTTTCAGCAGTCGCGTCACATGACCAACGCCAGCGAATCAGGAAGGTGGATGTCACAGTGACGTTGTCCAATGACGACGCCCGCTAGAGCTCAGCACAGCGTATCCGCGTATTCTCAATGTTTACACAGCACCGGACCAGACACGATCTGGATTGAATACGTGGACCCTGGCGGATTCCCGTTTCCCGGCGTTTCCAGGCGTTTTAATGTAAACGGACAGTGCATCCGCGAAGAAAACGAGACAGATACGGTCTAATGTAAACTTGGCCTGAGTTTCTAGAGCATCACATTTTGTGGGGTCGATTAAATGCTCAAAATGGCCAGAAAAATGTCTTGACTATATTTTCTATTCATTTTACAACTTATGGTGGTAAATAAAAGTGTGACTTTTCATGGAAAACACAAAATTGTCTGGGTGACCCCAAACTTTTGAACGGTAGTGTACTTTTAGGATAAATCATGCCCATCATTCGACATAACAACAAGAGACTCGTTGCTGTTCGACTCCCCAGGACATGTGTCGCAAAATATTGATTTAAAGGGTGCATATAATTTTGAAACCTGCATTTTGTGTAAAATTGCACTGCTCAAAACAGCGTTCTATGTTGAGAATGCTGTACTGCGTCTCAATAAATGTGTTTAAGCACAAATTTTCATTCAAGGAACTTTGCGTTTTCAAGCCCATCTTTATTAAAAGGTGCCAATATTTTTGTGGTTAACTGTAACAAGAGATGCAATGCAACAGTCATCAGTTAAGTTGTAAAAACTCAGCACTTGTGGGTTTAAAGTGACAAAAGCATCAACTGTCACTGACGGATAAAGCACAAACTGAGAGAAGGCTGAATTCACACAAAAATCTCCTGAGCACACGAAAACGGACAAAAGCGCAAAGAGAAATGGCTACACTTCTCCAGCTTGGCGCATTGCTTCTATTTTTCGGTAAGTCTCAGAAACAAAAATTACAAAATGTATATCTGTTTTATATGTACAGGAGCATAAAAAGTGGAGTTTGAACATTTGTAAGACTAGAATGAAATTAGGGAATAAAACTCAACATGGCCCAACATGATAGGAAAATAAATCAATGACCATGTGGTGTAATGTGTCCTGATTCGAAGCTTATTGTCTTTATTATTTTCCCATAACAGCATAAAGTGTTTCAAGGAGGCGGGGGAAAAAAACTGTAACGACAAATACATTTTTAAAACTTCAAAGAATGAGTGTCAAAAGTATTGGCGCCCGAATAATATTTAAACTCGATGCAAATTGTCATCGTCGACAACGTTCTATTGTTCAAATTTGTCAAATCTTTTGTCTTGCGGCTCAAACGACACGACACTGAAGACTCCTTTCATAACCATGAATCGACTCTGTCCTGAACAGAAAACCTCGCCATATCAGCGATCATACACATTTAAAAACCTGTTTGTGAAATAACAAGCTCTGAGCAACTGCTTTTGAAATTTCTTTTGAAACATCTTTCATTTCCTGAGTAGGAGCTGTGCAGTGTAAGGAACAGATCTTCAATGACCGTGGCCTCGGAATTAAAACCTACAAGCATGATTTGCAGGTATGCCGAAAGCTCGTGAATCAGATTAGTAGATTTCTATAAATGATGCATTCGTCATTTCTGTCATTTCTCTCTTCGACACAGAGACTCAATGAGACATGGTTTAACTGTAAGGTATGCAAAGTCGTCTTGAAACAAGTCTTCAAAAAACTTGGAAAGGAATCCTCAAAGGTCTGAATACACATGTCAACTACAGTATTAACCCTCTTACACACACAGTGCTTCACAAAAGTATTCACCCCCTTGGGATTTTTCGGGTTTCGTGAGTTGTGGTGGGCGGCCCTCTCTTGGTAGGTTTATTGTGGTACCATGTTCTTCCCATTTGATTATAATGGATTTGATGGTGCTCCAGGGGATCATCAAAGATTCGCTTTTTTTTTTTTACAACCCAACCCTGACTTGTACTTCTGAACAACTTTGTCTCTGACTTGTTTGGAGAGCCCCTTAGTCTTCATGGTGTTGTTTGGTTAGTGGTGCCTCTTGCTTAGTAGCGTTGCAGCCTCTGGGGCCTTTCAGAAAAGGTGTATATATACTGACAGATCATGTGGCACTTAAATTGCACACAGGTGGACTTTGTTTCACTAATTATGTGACTTCTGAAGGTAATTAGTTGCACCAGAACTTTTTTGAGGCTTCCTAGCAAGGGGGGTGAATACATATGCACACACCAATTTTCAGGGTTTTTTTTAAATGTTCTCATTTCACTTCACCAACTTATTCTATTTTGTGGAGATCCATTACATAAAATTCAGATTAAAAAATATTTAAATTACAGGTTGTAATGTAGCAAAATGGGTAAAAAAAAAAAGCCAAGGGGGTGAATACTTTTGCAAGGAGACGTACTGTATATATAAAACAAATTAATTCAAATATGGGGTAGAGTATCTATCTGATTGTACTTTTCTTTCCACTGCAGGACAAAATCAGTCAGGATCTTGACAGTGTGTGTAACAAACTGCCCAGCGTAGTCCAGTCGAAATGCAAAAAATTGATTGGAAAATACAAAGAAAAGCTGATTGACATCATCAATTCTGGAGACGCAGTTCCACAAGCCTGCGTAAAACTCAGCCTGTGCAAAAAGCCCAAAGTGTCAATGTTTTTTCCATGAAACATTTCCAGACATTTCCATTATTTATGTATTTTCAGTCAACTTGTACTTTCTTCCTTTTCAAAAATATTCAAACGCTTAGTGTGATGTTACAGCTAATAATAAATTGGCATAAAAGTGCCAAAAAAAACAACAGCAGATGGCAACATTATTACAAGAATGTATAAAAATGCAATGTATTTTCTTTTAATAACTGAACTGTATTCCCAAATCTATATTTCTGTTCATGTATGTGAATAAAGCATGATTCACTGTAACAAATGGATTTGTAAGGTTGGTGATTTACACGATAAAAAAAACCCTTTGTTTTAAATTTGTCAATTTCACAAAAATAAATTGGAGTAAATGCTTCCACTGTAAAAAAAATAAATAAATACATTTGCTGTTTTAACTTAAAGTTAGTACCCAGGCTGCCTTAAAATTTTGAGTTCATTGAAATTAATATCGTAAGTTAACACAATTTAACCTACTGTATGAATTTCAATGAACTCAATTTTAAGGCAGCCTGGGTACGAATTTTTTTTTAAGTTAAAACAACAAATCTTTTTTTTTTTTTTTACAGTGCAGATGTATCATTTGGCCCTGTGATGACCTGGCGACTTGTCCAGGGTGTACCCCGCCTTTCGCCCGTAGTCAGCTGGGATAGGCTCCAGCTTGCCTGCGACCCTGTAGAAGGATAAAGCGGCTAGAGATAATGAGATGAGATGAGATGTATCATTTGGACCTGAATAAAACCTGTTCATTAACTCGTGCCTGAGGATTTGTTTACTGACTCAACTCGAGCAAATCATCTCCTCAAACTCCGTCAGCAGATTTTTAATAAATAAATAAATCCCTCAACTCTATCCTGGATTTAAATTAATATCCAAATAAGGTATCATGAGTCAGTAAGGAAGACAAGATTTGTAAGTGAAGGTTTTTTTTTTCAGTGACTTTATGAGAAATTCGGCTTTTCATTATATACCATACACATCAGTTTTAATAATTAAAAAATATATACATACTGTGTATTAATTAATATTAGGCGACAATTTAAGTAAATATATTTTTAATCCATAACTTTCCACCAAAGGAGCATTTTAGGTGGAAACTGATACAAACCAAACCACTTCAATGTTAGCTGGGGCCTTGTCAATATTCGGAAACTAAAACCCAGGTCATCATTGGATCTTCCAGCAGGACGATGATCCGAATCTTATGTCCAAATCAACACAAAAATGCTATGCTGAGCACAGAATCAAGCTTCTGCCCTGGTCATCTCAATCCCCTGACCTGAACCCCAGTGAAAACCTGAGGAACAGGAGAGAGCACAAGAGAGGACGTCGGACCCTGGATGATCTGGAGAGATTGTGGAAAGACGAATGGTCTCCGATGCCCTGCTCTGTATCTCCAATCTTATAAAATGTTATCGGAGAAGACTCGGTGGAAAGTATGAAATGCCAGGGTGCCAATAATTGTGGAGGGCTCTGTAGATAGCTTTTTACACAGTTGTAAACATTGACAAAATTCATTCCCTTTTTTAGACATCTGCATAACTGTATTATTGTATTTATTGTGTGTGTTTTATACTGTACATTTATTTACACATATACATAAATACATATGGCGGCACGGTGGTGTAGTGGTTAGCGCTGTCGCCTCACAATAAGAAGGTCCGGGTTCGAGCCCCGTGGCCGGCGAGGGCCTTTCTGTGCGGAGTTTGCATGTTCTCCCCGTGTCCGCGTGGGTTTCCTCCGGGTGCTCCGGTTTCCCCCACAGTCCAAAGACATGCAGGTTAGGTTAACTGGTGACTCTAAATTGAGCGTAGGTGTGAATGTGAGTGTGAATGGTTGTCTGTGTCTATGTGTCAGCCCTGTGATGACCTGGCGACTTGTCCAGGGTGTACCCCGCCTTTCACCCGTAGTCAGCTGGGATAGGCTCCAGCTTGCCTGCGACCCTGTAGAAGGATAAAGCGGCTAGAGATAATGAGATGAGATGAGATGAATAGTAGTCTGAGGTCCAGTGAGTGCAGTTTCATGCGGAAATGAGCTGTAGGTTTTACTGAGCATCTTACAGAACCAGCCACAAATCTTCTGGACACTTTGTCACACTCGTTTCTTCAAACAAACATTTTTTTTCCTGAAACATTTAATTTTGTGCTGGAAAATGAACAAATATTTGGAACTTTAAAATGTTTCCGTAGTTTTATTGACTCGATAATGTTGAAGTCATCAATTAGAAATCTATAATAAAGTTTGTATGAAAAAACAACAGGGTGCTAAGACTTTTGCACAGTACTGTTTACTGTATAAGATTCAACATTCATGAACAATGGGGTTTTTTTATTATATAAAAACCTGTCTAAAATCTGAACGCTTTTTAATTATTTATGCATAAACAAGTGAAAATGGCTACTTTATTGTGTCGATTGATTATTTTGAAAGAAATGTGTTGTGGTTTTTGTGAAACGCTGATCAACATGTCGGTGGAGTGGAAGTGTGACGTGTGAGTTTAGGTCTTTAAGAGACATCAGAGTTACTTCTTGAAGACTGAGGAAGAAAAAACAGAGAGAGCCAAAGGCCAAAGACAACATTTTCAGCTGAGACTGTGTGTGCTGATAAAATTAGTTTGAAGATAAATTTATTTGAGAAAACTTGAAGAATAAACGTGATAAGCGTGTCATCATGAGGACGGTGGATCAAGTTTCACTTTTCCTTGGATTTCTTCTAGCATTCATGGGTGAGTTAATGAAATTGACATTTCCTTTTCTTAGCTGGTTTTCAGGAAAGGAGTAGGTGATACAAACGAGACCGTCAATGACGTCACAGCTCACTCTGGCCCCGTCTAGTCCAGAAGGAACAATCTATAAATGTTCCAAGCTATATATAGAAGCTGTATCCACCCTAGGGATACTGACCTATTCACCAGAAAGAATCTAAAACGGCGAGGAATTTACCAATAAGAAGCGATTTTTGTTGAATTAAGGCTTAATTAGTACATGAATGAATTTATTTATTTATTTCGAACATGTATAAAAAAAATGTATGTAACTATTTGTACATACAAAAGAAAGAACACGAGAAAGTGACAAAAAAAATTAATAAATAAAATACATAAAGAGCTCAGACATTACAATACACCGCACATTGTTCGAAAAAGGAGTGGGAAGAAGTACAATACTTTTTTTAATTTCCCACCCTTTTTAACTACCCCGAAATCCAAACTTCATTAATACACCTAAAAAAATATATACCATATATACACTTCATGAATATCTATATAATTACAAAATTAGATATATACTACACACCATATATATGCACACTTCCTAAACATCTATATAAATATTTAATTACAAAATAAATATATACTACATTCCATATATACACTTCATAAATATCTATATAAATATATAATTACAAAAATAAAAATCTACTACATACCTATCCCTGTAAATATGAATATATAAACTATCCCCATAAATAAATACATACCATATACACCATATACTAAATTAGTTCTAATATAACAATCAACCCTATTCTATTTATCCCTCATCATCCTCCGTTGACATACTTCCTCTTCTATATACTTGTTTAAAAATATTTTTTTGTACCTTCTTTTAAACAGATTTATATTTGCACTTTGTTTTATTTCTGTCTCCAGTCTGTTCCATAAAGTCACCCCACAGCTCGATACGCACATGCTTTTCATATTTGTTCGAACCTTTGGTTTTTTAAAATTTAGGTCTCCCCTTAGATTATATCCCCCTCTCTCTCACTAAACATTCCTTGTATATTTTTTGGCAATAGATTATTTCTCGCTTTGTACATTATTTGTGCTGTTCTGAATTTGACCAGATCCATAAATTTCAACGTGTGATTTTATGAATAGTGAGTTTGTGTGATCTCTGTATCCTGTTTTGTTTATTGTCCTTATTGCTCTTTTCTGTATTGTACATATCGGCTGCAGAGTGGTTTTGTAGATGTTTCCCCAGACTTTGACACAGTAAGTCAGATATGGCAAAAATAATGAGTAATATAGAGTACACAAAGATTTGCAATCAAGAATATGTTTTGTTTTCCACAGAACTGCCGAGCACTTTGCCAGTTTTGCTCGTACGTATCCTACATGAGGTTTCCAGCAGACTTTATGATCCAAAACTACATAACTTCATTAATAATTGTAATAAAGCAAATCTGGGTAGAAGTTATATGCACCCTGGGTACCCCTACCTTCATACCAGAAAGAATCAAAATCGGTGAAGAACTGAGGGAGAAGAAGCAATTTGTGTAGAAACTGCTCGTTAGGGATTGATCCATATACGTAATCTTCATTATTAATTGCAATTAATATGCAAATGTGGGTAGAAGCCAGTGGTGTAGTGGTTAGTGCTGTCGCCTCACAGCAAGAAGGTCTGGGTTCAAGCCCCGTGGCCGGCGAGGGCCTTTCTGTGCGGAGTTTGCATGTTCTCCCCGTGTCCGCGTGGGTTTCCTCCGGGTGCTCCGGTTTCCCCCACAGTCCAAAGACATGCAGGTTAGGTTAACTGGTGACTCTAAATTGAGCGTAGGTGTGAATGTGAGTGTGAATGGTTGTCTGTGTCTATGTGTCAGCCCTGTGATGACCTGGCGACTTGTCCAGGGTGTACCCCGCCTTTCGCCCGTAGTCAGCTGGGATAGGATCCAGCTTGCCTGCGACCCTGTAGAACAGGATAAAGCGGCTACAGATAATGAGATGAGATGAGATTATTCCATGTCCAGTGTGCATAGTAAGGAAATGCAGTTTTCCCCAATTCTGTAAAAACCCGCTGTACATTAAAAAGTAACCACCTGGATAAGTGTAGATGGTGACTATCCGAGTTCAGACACAGGAGGGTACTGAGGTCAGCTGGGAGTTTATCCAATATCGCTTTATAGATAAAAGTCTATAAACGCTGTTGTCTGCAAACGGTCTATAATGCGAATGTGCAGCCCACTAAATGATAAAGAACATGACCGTTGATGCTCTGTAAAATGGAGGAGGCTACATGCATATAATATACAGTACCTTACAATACATTACCATGATCAATCCCAGGCAGAAAAGTAGCTTCCACAAGTCTTTTCTTAGCATTAAAAGTAAAACAAGGTTTATTTCCAAAATAAAACCCAACCTTCACTTTGAGCTTCCGAACTAGATTCGTGATATGTATTGTACATTAAACAAAAACTTGTCATTGATCCATATACATAAATACTTGTACTGATTCAGTTGAATTACTGTTATCATTCACGAAGGTATTTTCTGACAACAGTGTGTCCTGTAAAGGGGTAGGATATATCAGGCAACAAGAGAACAATCAGTTCTTGAAGTTAATGTGTTGGAAGCAGGAAAAATGGGCAAGCATAAGGACTTTGACAACTTGTGATGGCGAGATGACTGAATCTGAGCATCTCCAAAATGGCACATCTTGTGTGGGGGGTGTTCCCGGTATGCAGCGGTTAGTACCTACCAAAAGTGGTCCAAGGATGCAAAGGACAACCGGTGAACTGGCGACAGGGTGATGGGTGTCGAAGGCTCACTGATTCGCATGAAGCACAAAGGCTAGCCCATATGGTCCAATCCAGAAGAACAGAAGAGCTACTGGAGCACAAACTGCTGAAAAAGTTCATGCTGGCTAAAACAGAAAGGTATCAGCATTAAATTTTTCATGTGCTTCTGTTCTTCTGGATTGGACAATATGGGCTAACCTTTGTCCCTCTCCCAGCGTCCTTCAGACACACTATTCTGGTCCTGGTCTTGACTCGGTCTCGCCCTGCCTTGATTTTGGTCCTGACTTGGTCTCAACCCCTCAAAGTCTCGGTCTCAATACACTCTGGTCTTGGTCATGACTTGATCTCAGCCCCTTTCTCAGACTAGGCCTACAACACTAGTGGAGACTCATCTCATCTCATCTCATCTCATCTCATCTCATTATCTCTAGCCGCTTTATCCTGTTCTACAGGGTCGCAGGCAAGCTGGAGCCTATCCCAGCTGACTACGGGCGAAAGGCGGGGTACACCCTGGACAAGTCGCCAGGTCATCACAGGGCTGACACATAGACACAGACAACCATTCACACTCACATTCACACCTACGCTCAATTTAGAGTCACCAGTTAACCTAACCTGCATGTCTTTGGACTGTGGGGGAAACCGGAGCACCCGGAGGAAACCCACGCGGACATGGGGAGAACATGCAAACTCCACACAGAAAGGCCCTCGCCGGCCACGGGGCTCGAACCCGGACCTTCTTGCTGTGAGGCGACAGCGCTAACCACTACACCACCGTGCCGCCCTAGTGGAGACTCCTTCCACAAATATTAAATAAACATCTTTGTACAGAAAATTAGACAAATATCACCATATCAAAATGTTTTTTTTTAGAATTGTTTATTGTCAGGTTCAGGTTACGTGGTGGATATTCAATACCACTCTGGTAGAAGATGAAATCATTTCCTGTGGAAAATTCCTAAACTGTAATTTGAATTCAAACCTCGAGATGTTTATGTCTTTGGAAAAGAACTAAAATGCTTCAACAAGAACAGTATTTAAGATTTAGTGTGATATACGTACTGCTGTTATTCCAGTCCAATCATAGCATAACAATATGTTTACATTTACAGTTATTCTAAAGTGTGAGAGCCTTCAACATGAGAGACGTCTGCAATCCGGGACGGAGACGTTAACACTGTTTGAGCTCAGAAACAAGACACATTCAACTGGACATCACTCCCAGGTACAGGTTATAGATCATATTCCACTCTTTCTACTCATACAAAATTAAATTAAATGTCAAGTAAATGTTTCTGGACAGATATTATATTTCATTAAATGGATTGCATATCGGATATTGCTGAGCTTATTAGACTTTGCATTGAATTTGGATGCAAATTCAAGATTTAACGATAAAATAATGAATATTATTTAAAAATTTCTAACATTTTTATTGTCATAAACCTTCTATTCCTGAACACATTCAGTCTGAGTTGACTTCGATGCTTGGACCCCTGAATGTAACAGCTTTGATAATGTGGGTTCTGTCACAAAATCAAAAAGTCACAGACCCCCTGGCTTTATTTAATACACACCTGAACCCCACATGCTTTACAGGGTCCATGCTACTTGTATTTTGTATTTGTGTTGTTTACTTGTGTTACTTGAATTTCTGATGTTTTGTGGTAATGTTTACAATTTTAAGCAAGAGGCTTTATTTCAAATTAGCAAGAAATTTTCAGGAATGTCACACTATTTTTATATAATATCTAGGAGGATGTACATCTTCTGTGTATGTATCCTCACAGATGTTTTAGTAAAGCGATTAAGCAATTCGTAAAATGTATAATGAGAATAACATGCAAGACTTTTGATGAAAAAGTCGTCACTTCTGAATTAACTGGATGTCATTTTAAATTAATATTATTTAATTAAATGTAATTTTATGTTTGGTTGTTTGTTAATCATTTAGTAATTTATATTTTATTTATATATTTTTGTATTTAAGTGTGATTTGAATGAATGTGTAAGTGTGTGTGTGTGTGTGTGTGGGTTCCAAAAAAGTTGGGACACTGTGTAAACTGTAAATAAAAACAGAATGTGATAATTTACAAATCATGGAAACCCTATAATGTATTCCATTGAAAATAGTGCAAAGACAACGTATCAAATGTTGAAAATGAGAAATTTTATTGTTTTTTGAAAAATATATGCTCATTTTGAATTTAATGCCAGCAACACATTTCAAAAAAGTTGGGACAAGGGCATGTTTACCACGGTGTTGCATCACCTCTACTTTTAACAACACTCTCTAAACATTTGTGAACTGAGGAGACCAATTGCTGTAGTTTTGAAAGAGAAATGTTGTCCCATTCTTGCCTGATCTACAATTTCAGTTGCTCAACAGTTTGGGATCTCCTTTGTCATATTTTGCACTTCATAATGCACCAAATGTTTTAAATGGGAGACTGGTCTGGACAGCAGGCAGGCCAGTTTAGCACCTGGACTCTTTTCCTACAGAGCCATGCAGTTTTAATATGTGCAGAAAGCAGTTTGGCATTGTCTTGCTGAAAGAAAGAAGGCCTTCCCTGAAAAAGATTTTGTCTGGATGGCAGCATATTGCTCTGAAACGTGTTTATATCATTCAGCATTAATGATGCCTTGCCAGATGTACAAGCTACCCATGTCATGTGCACTAATGCACCCTCATACCATCAAAGCTGGATGGTCCCTCTCCTCTTTAGCCTGGAGGACGTGGTGTCCATGATTTCTAAAAAGAATTTCTACTTTTGATTCATCAGACCTCGGGACAATTTTCCACTTTGCCTCAGTCCATCGTAAAAGAGCTTGGGCCCAGAGAAGGTGGTGATGTTTCTGGATGTTGTTTATATCTGGTTTTAACTTGCATTTGTGGATGCAGTAATGAAGTGTTTTCACAGACGATGGTTTTCTGAAGTGTTCCTGAGCCCAAACAGTGATTTCCACTACAGACACATGTCTGCTTTTAATGCAGTGTCTCCTGAGGGCCTGAAGATCACAGGCATCCAATGCCAGTTTTCAGCCTTGCCTCTTGCATACAGAGATTTCTCCAGATTCTCTGAATCTTTTAATGATATTATGGACCAGAGATGATGTGATCTGCAAATTCTTTGCAATTTTACATTGAGGGACGTTATTCTTAAATTGTTGCACTATTTGCCCACGTGGTCCTTCACAGAGCAGTGAACCCCTCCCCATCTTTACTTCTGAGAGACTCCACCTCTCTGGGACGTTCTTTTTATACCCAATCATGTTACTGACCTGTTGCCAATTAACCAAATTAGTTTTTTTAATCATTACACAACTTTTTTAGTCTTTTGTTGTCCCTGTTCCAACTTTTCTGAAATGTGTTGCTGACATCAAATTAGCATATATTTTTCAAAAAACAATAAAATTTCTCAGTTTCAACATTTGATATGTTGTCTTTGTACTATTTTCAATGAAAGAATTGGTTTCCATGATTTGCAAATTTTCACATTCTGTTTCTATTTTCAGTTTATACCGCATCCCAACTATTTTGGAAAGGCAATCTTCACGTTCTGTTTTTATTTATATTTTACACAGTGTCCCAACTTTTTTTGTAAATTGAAGTTTTATATATATGATTACATTTTTCTTTCTCAGTATGGACACTCAAAGCCTCCTGGATCCTGTTATTTTTGCAAGGTCATAGTTCGAGGGCTGAGAAACTACGTTTGGACACGATTGACAAGGGTAATAAAAATGGCACCAGTCTCGTGTGTTTATAAACTCAAATGAAATCTCATAAACTCATTATTCATAAACATGTAAAAATTTATTTTTTTCAAAAACTCGTAGGAATTTCTGTTCATTTTCTAATTCATGTCTAATCTCAAAACACCACTCATGATGCCATTAAAAACCATTTTCGTGCTATATTTGTGTTAACAGTGTGTCTTCTTCCCCCCTCCCCCAGAGATCATCTGCCCTGTGTCGAAAGTTTTTGCCCAAGTATCAAAAAATGTGCCATCAGAAAGCTTTGGACCTTAAAGGCAAAATAATCCAAAAGCTTTTCCCTGGTGGTGTGCTGGGTGTGTGTAAGAAGTACAATGCTTGCTAATAATGAGATGAAAAATGATTGAGACGTGTGCAAGTGTATTGTCATGTTGTGAAATATATTCTTGCTTCAAGTTTGTCATTTATTTTCTTATTATATTCTTGTACAAATGGCAATTTTGTAAATGTCAAGTTGCTATCAATAAAATTTCCTGTGGGGTGGGGGTGCAAACTTTTGCATTTGACCAGATCATGTGAACCATTTTTGAGCAGGTAAGAGTATTCAGTTTGATAATGTTCAAACATTTAAAGATGTTTTTTTAATGCATAATTTCAGACCTGCAAATAAATAGATAGAGTGGTGCTTGAAAGTTTGTGAACCCTTTAGAATTTTCTATATTTCTGCATAAATATGACCTAAAACTAAATCAGATTTTCACACAAGTCCTAAAAGTAGATAAAGAGAACCCAGTTAAACAAATGAGACAAAAATATTATACTTGCTCAATTATTTATTGAGGAAAATGATCCAATGTTACATATCTGTGAGCGGCAAAAGTATGTGAACCTCTAGGATTAGCAGTTAATTTGAAGGTGAAATTAGAGTCAGGTGTTTTCAATCAATGGGATGACAATCAGCTGTGAATGGGCACCCTGTTTTATTTAAAGAACAGGGATCTATCAAAGTCTGATCTTCACAACACGTGTTTGTGGAAGTGTATCATGGCACGAACAAAGGAGATTTCTGAGGACCTCAGCAAAAGCGTTGCTGATGCTCATCAGGCTGGAAAAGGTTACAAAACCATCTCTAAAGAGTTTGGACTCCACCAATCCACAGTCACACAGATTGTGTACAAATGGAAGAAATTCAAGACCATTGTTACCCTCCCCAGGAGTGGTTGACCAACAAAGATCACTCCAAAAGCAAGGCGTGTAATACTCAGCGGGGTCACAAAGGACCCCAGGGTAACTTCTAAGCAACTGAAGGCCTCTCTCACATTTGGCTAATGTTAATGTTCATGAGTCCACCATCAGGAGAACACTGAACAACAATGGTGTGCATGGCAGGGTTGCAAGGAGAAAGCCACTGCTCTCCAAAAACAACATTGCTGCTCGTCTGCAGTTTGCTAAAGGTCACGTGGACAAGCCAGAAGGCTGTTGGAAAAATGTTTTGTGGATGGATGAGACCAAAATAGAACTTTTTGGTTTAAATGAGAAGTGGTATGTTTGGAGAAAGGAAAATACTGCATTCCAGCATAAGAACCTTATCCCATCTGTGAAACATGGTGGTGGTAGTATCATGGTTTGGGCCTGTTTTGCTGCATCTGGGCCAGGATGGCTCGCCATCATTGATGGAACAATGAATTCTGAATTATACCAGCGAATTCTAAAGGAAAAATGTCAGGACATCTGTCCATGAACTGAATCTCAAGAGAAGGCGGGTCATGTAGCAAGACAACGACCTGAAACACACAAGTCGTTCTGCCAAAGAATGGTTAAAGAAGAATAAAGTTAATGTTTTGGAATGGCCAAGTCAAAGTCCTGACCTTAATCCAATCGAAATGTTGTGGAAGGACCTGAAGCGAGCAGTTCATGTGAGGAAACCCACCAACATCCCAGAGTCGAAGCTGTTCTGTACGGAGGAATGGACTAAAATTCCTCCAAGCCGGTGTGCAGGACTGATCAACAGTTATCAGAAACGCTTAGTTGCAGTTATTGCTGCACAAGGGGGTCACACCAGATACTGAAAGCAAAGGTTCACATACTTTTGCCACTCACAGATATATAATATTGGATCATTTTCCTCAATAAATAAATGAGCAAGTATAATATTTTTGTCTCATTTGTTTAACTGGGTTCTCTTTATCTACTTTTGGGACTTGTGTGAAAATCTGATGATGTTTTAGGTCATATTTATACAGAAATATAGAAAATTCTAAAGGGTTCACAAACTTTCAAGCACCACTGTAGATTGATGAATGAATGAATGAATGAATGAATGAATGCAGATCAAGACGTTTCTCAGATATGGGCTTCTGTCTCAAGTAACAGTCTTCTTCGAGTAATGTATTCTGAATATTCTAAAAAAAAATGCTATTTGAGACAAATTCAGAACTATTGGCACCCCTCAAAACAATGAGGTGGGGAAAATATTGTCTGAAATAAACAATTAAAACGTGAGGGTTTTTTTTTCTTCCCCTCAACCCAAAAGTGATAAATGCTTGTTGAAACCGGTGTTTTGCATTAAAACAACTCTTAATCAAGAAGTTGAAGAAATATAGTGTAAAAATGTAACTACAGAGTATCTCCTCCTCATGTTTAAGCTTGTGATGATGGCGTCTCGGTGGTGCAGCGGGTAGCATTGCAGTCTCACAGCTCCAGGATTCCCAGTTCACTCCTGAAATGTCTGTGTGGAGGTTCACATGTTCGTCCCTGTCCATCTGGGTTTCCTCAGAGTTCCCCAGTTTCCTCCAACCTTCCCCAAAACATACTCATGATAAATAGATGGGCTAAAGATCCCCAATTACCCCGAGAGTGTGTGGTGTGGTGTGTGCCATGCTTTGTCATATTCCCACCTCACACCCCGAAATACAGGCACAAAACATCACCATCAGCAGATTCGACGCCTGACGAGGTGTCAAACGTTTCTGCAGTTTAGTCTTCGCTTCTTTTTTGCTGATTATTTGTAAAGATCAGCACTTTCTTTGTGAACAGCTACAAATTTGACAAAACAGAAACATGGAGTCAAAAAAAAGTTGTAAAATATGTTAATAAACAGGATCTTTTGCTGTCGGAGAGATTCAGCACATTCAGGCAGAAGACGATGGGAGAAATGTGGACAGTGTTCCATGTTGCGTTTCTTTTGGTCTGCTCAGGTTAGAAATCTTTTTCATTTCTGTGTTATATTTCCATAGGATTCTTTACAATAGTACAGAACTGTGCAAAAAATCTTAATCTTTTTTTTTTTTGAGTAGAAACATTGTTATAGGTGGGCGGCACAGTGGTGTAGTGGTTAGCGCTGTCGCCTCACAGCAAGAAGGTCCGGGTTCGAGCCCCGTGGCCGGCGAGGGCCTTTCTGTGCGGAGTTTGCATGTTCTCCCCGTGTCCGCGTGGGTTTCCTCCGGGTGCTCCGGTTTCCCCCACAGTCCAAAGACATGCAGGTTAGGTTAACTGGTGACTCTAAATTGACCGTAGGTGTGAATGTGAGTGTGAATGGTTGTCTGTGTCTATGTGTCAGCCCTGTGATGACCTGGCGACTTGTCCAGGGTGTACCCCGCCTTTCGCCCGTAGTCAGCTGGGATAGGCTCCAGCTTGCCTGCGACCCTGTAGAAGGATAAAGCGGCTAGAGATGATGAGATAGTACTCATTTAATCTATACATATGTCTGTTTTTAAAATCGCCTTCACTGACGAGATGAAATCTATTTTAACAGGTATCTTACACGGTGAATTTTTTCCACAAAATCCTCAAATACAGGACGAGACAGAAACAGGACTGTTACATAAGAGTTTCTCTGTGGAGACGACTCGCGGAAAAAACAATCACACCGAGGTACGTGTAGATGTGACCCTTTAATAAGGCCGATGTTCAGACCAGAATTATTTGGTTTCTATAAAGTAAATTCATTACTATTACCATGTATTTAAAAAAACAGCTGTTTACTTTCTGAACCCATTCTAAAATTGTTTGTAAATGATTAACAACAGCATGTATTCTATTGTGTTCTTTTTCAGGATTCACAATTTATTAAGTGTTTCATATGCAGGAGAATTGTGAAAAAGGTCATGAAAAGACTTCAAAGAAGAATGACTGAGGTAAAGACTTTCACTTGATTGAAATTTTCTTACTTTAATTGACTTGAGTTACTTTTGCTTTTCCTAGAATCTCTGTAGTGTTGTTAAAGTATTTCTCCCAAAATTGTCAATCTACAAATCTTCTTTGTATCTTTGTTTTTTATAAACAATTATTTTAGTATTAGTTTATTCTTTAGGACCTGTGGCAGCGGGGGCGTGGTCAAGCATCGGTCTGTGACCGGAGGGCGGAGTCAGGGAAGGTAAGTGGCAGAATCACTGCACCTGATGTCTGTTAACCTGTGTTTGTGTGTCTTCCCCAGTGACCGTGCCCTATATAAGGAGAGAGAGAGCAGAGGAAGGGAGCTCTCTCCCCAACCAGACGACTGATATGTGCGCGCACGCACCTGTGTAGCTGGGAGACTGTGACAACACTGAAAAGTGTCAAAATAAAGAGTTTTTATAACTCAGTTCTGTCCTGCCATACTTCTGTGCTCCACCCACCCGCTCAAAGCGTTACAGTGGTGCCGAAACCCGGGAAGAGCACAGAGAAGAACAGCCCCATGGAGTCCTCCCCCTTCGCGGACCTGATCCACGCCCTTGCCACGGCCCAACAGAGCCAGCACCAGGCGCTGGTCGCCCTCCGAAAGGAGCAGGAGCAAAGGTTCGAGGCCCTGGTGCTGGCGCAACAGGAAGCTTGTCAGGCGTTCCGGCACCTCCTTGCATCGGCGGGGTCCACCACCTCCACTGCTGCGGGCCCTCCCCACCTCACCCTAACGAAGATGGCCCCACACGACGACCCCGAGGCCTTCCTAGCGCTCTTCGAGCAAGCAGCAGAGACCTGGGGCTGGCCGGTGGAACAGCGCGCGGCACGCCTCCTCCCCCTGCTAACGGGCGAGCCGCCGCTGTCCGCGCTACAGCTCCCCACCGACAGCCGGCTGGTCTACGCAGACCTGCGCTGGGCCGTCCTCCAGCGTGTGGGACACACCCCTGAACAACAACGCTTGCGCTTCCGCGCTGTACGCCTAGAGGAGGTCAGCCAGCTGTTCGCGTTTGGCCAGCAACTCCGGGACGCCTGCTGGCGATGGCTGAGGGCTGACAACCGTGACACCGAGGGAATCGTCTATCTGGTGGTACTAGAGCAGTTCATCACCTGACTGCCCGAAGGAACCGCGGAGTGGGTCCAGTGCCATCGCCCGGCATCGCTGGATCAGGCCATCGAGCTGGCGGAGGACCATTTAGTGGCTGTTCCAACGGCAGGACAGCATATCTCTTCTCCTCTCTCTCTCCCCCTCCCCTTCTGTTCCTTGTCCTTGCCCCATTCCCCCACCGCAGAGGCGGGGGCCGGCTCCACCCCAGCCGGCCCGCCGCACCCGTGGTGCCCTCCCATTTCCCGCTTCCATCCCCCCCCCAGGTGAGTGAGCCCCAGAGCGCCGGTGCAGAGAGAGAGCCCGGGCCGGTTTGCTGGCACTGCGGGGAGCTGGGGCACCTCCAGCATCAGTCGTCTGGTTGGGGAGAGAGCTCCCTTCCTCTGCTCTCTCTCCTTATATAGGGTGCGGTCACTGGGGAAGACACACAAACACAGGTTAACAGACATCAGGTGCAGTGATTCTGCCACTTACCTTCCCTGACTCCGCCCTCCGGTCACAGACCGACGCTTGACCACGCCCCCATTGCCACAGGACCAGTTCAGACGTCTCTGCCTCGATCACACAGTCCACATGGCTGTCAGCACACCAAGCTTTCATAAGACGGAACCACGGCATGACACTTTCTTTAATATCGCACCTTCCACCCTTCCATGAACGTGCTTTCTAGAAAACAGAACAAACTAGAAGGGAACTGGGTAGAGTAGCGTGCATACCTTCACCAACCCAAAATCAAATTACTTGAACCTGGGATAGTACTAAAGTTGTCCACCAAACTTCATCCAAATCCGTTCACTACTTTTTAAGTTACAAAAACAAAAACAAAGGTGAAAACAGCCTCCTCTAACAAAGTTGGCAGAGGTAATGAAATGAAGTGACATTAAAGATAAAATTAACAAGAAAATAAAGCATCATATGAAAACAATCATAACACCCCCCAAAAAATACATACAAGACAAATTAGCACACTTGACTAAAACCCATAGTAAGTTAAGATAAACTTTACTGATCCCTTGTAGTGGAACTTCAACTAAATTTTATGTTCGTCCATCACCATTGCGAAGATGACCGTTACATCAGAGTAGTTGAATTAGGCTCAGTGTGCCTGAAGATGACTGATGAGGCCAAATCAGGCACAAAAGTATCGTCCGCATGTTGGGCAAAAGTATTCAGTAATGGGTAAATAGGTGCTTGCTGCCCTCGTCTTTCGGACTTCATGTTTCTTCATACACTCTGCCAAGCGTGACAACTCGCCATCACTAAAGTCTTTATTTACGGCAACACCATAATGGATCGATGTCTGGGTTTTAATTTGGGTAATACAGATAATAGTGGGGCTCCCCATATGCAAAGTGTGTGGCTGAAGCTCCAAACGTAAGAGAATATGTTAAAGCATTTACCTGATTTTTGATGGCTTTTGCGACCGTTTGACGGCTGTACATACGAACTACATCCAAGTACCACCACAGGAAACCTGGTCATAAGTGCAAGGTAATATCTCATAAACACTTGACCACCAGACAATGAAATTTGTATTTTTATTTACATTAGATAGATGGGTTTTTATCAGCACTTATTAATTTACATTAGCAGCGCTGGTACAAATTGTTACTCTCTCTCAGGATCTTTCTACTTTCTTATTCTTCTTCTCCTAGCATTTTTAGGATGCTATTTCTCCCTCAGTTTTCAACCAATCATCACCAAATTTCACATGAAGAATACGTCTGGTCTGAATTACGTTGCTATGACTTTTGGTGCTGATCTGGATCACCAAACTGGAATGATCCATGAAAAATGGGATTTTTTTCCTCATTAAGTGTCATTCTCCATCTCTTCCCATTCCAGATCTATAGGGTACGGTGACCAGCCGGCCCGATTTGTTAAGAGCTAGTGCAAATCACTGTGGCTTTCGTCACACTCTCTATCCAGATAATAATAATAATAATAATAATAATAATAATAATAATAATATCCTAAGGACGTTATTTCTCCCTCAGTTTTCAACCAATCATCACTAAATTTCACATGAAGAATACCTCTGGGCTGAATTACATTGCTATGACTTTTGGTGCTGATCTGGATCATCAAACCAGAATGATCCATGAAAAATGGGATTTTTTTTCAATCACTTATAACTCTGTCAATTATTTATGATTTTTCCAATCAGTTTTTTTTTTTATTTTGTTCAGGGCGGCAGGGCGCAACTTTTCCTCACCAAGTACGATTCTCTATCTCTCGCTGTTCTGGATCTATAGGGTACGGTGACCAGATGTTTGTAACAGCTACAGTGGTGCTTGAAAGTTTGTGAACCCTTGAAAATTTTCTATATTTCTGCATAAATAGGACCTAAAACAACATCAGATTTTCACACAACTCCTAAAAGTAGATAAAGAGAACCCAGTTAAACAAATGAGACAAAAATATTATACTTGGTCATTTATTTATTGAGGAAAATGATCCAATATTACATATCTGTGAGTGGCAAAAGTATGTGAACCTTTGCTTTCAGTATCTGGTGTGACCCCCTTGTGCAGCAATAACTACAACTAAATGTTTCCAGTAACTGTTGATCACTCCTGCACACCAGCTTGGAAGAATTTTAGCCCATTCCTCCATACAGAACAGCTTCAACTCTGGGATGTTGGTGGGTTTCCTCACATGAACTGCTCGCTTCAGGTCCTCCCACAACATTTTGATTGGATTAAGGTCAGGACTTTGACTTGGCCATTCCAAAACATTAAATTTATTCTTCTTTAACCATTCTTTGGTAGAACAACTTGTGTGCTTAGGGTTGTTGTCTTGCTGCATGACCCACCTTCTCTTGAGATTCAGTTCATGGACAGATGTCCTGACATTTTCCTTTAGAATTCACTGGTATAATTCAGAATTCATTGTTCCATCAATGATGGTGAGCCGTCCTGGCCCAGATGCAGCAAAACAGACCCAAACCATGATACTACCACCACCATGTTTCACAGATGGGATAAGGTTCTTATGCTGGAATGCAGCGTTTTACTTTCTCCAAACATAACGCTTCTCATTTAAACCAAAAAGTTCTATTTTGGGCTCATCTGTCCACAAAACATTTTTCCAACAGCCTTCTGGCTTGTCCATGTGATCTTTAGCAAACTGCAGACAAGCAGCAGTATTCTTTTTGGAGAGCAGCGGCTTTCTCCTTGCAACCCTGCCATGCACACTATTGTTCAGTGTTCTCCTGATGGTGGACTCATTAACATTATCCAATGTGAGAGAGGCCTTCAGTTGCTTAGAAGTTACCCTGGGGTCCTTTGTGACCTCGCTGACTATTACACGCCTTGCTCTTGGAGTGATCTTTGTTGGTCGACCATTCCTGGGGAGGGTAACAATGGTCTTGAATTTCCTCCATTTGTACACAATCTGTCTGACTGTGGATTGGTGGAGTCCAAACTCTTTAGAGATGGTTTTGTAACCTTTTCCAGCCTGATGAGCATCAACAACGCTTTTTCTGAGGTCCTCAGAAATCTCCTTTGTTCGTGCCATGATACACTTCCACAAACGTGTTGTGAAGATCAGACTTTGATAGATCCCTGTTCTTTAAATAAAACAGGGTGCCCACTCACACCTGATTGTCATCCCATTGATTGAAAACACCTGACTCTAATTTCACCTTCAAATTAACTGCTAATCCTAGAGGTTCACATATTTTTGCCACTCACAGATATGTAATATTGGATCATTTTCCTCAATAAATAAATGAGCAAGTATAATATTTTTGTCTCATTTGTTTAACTGGGTTCTCTTTATCTACTTTTAGGACTTGTGTGAAAATCTGATGTTTTCGGTCATATTTATGCGGAAATGTAGAAAATTCTAAAGGGTTCACAAACTTTCAAGCACCACTGTAGTGCAAATTACTGTGATATTAGTCACAGACTCTATCTAGTTATTAATTTGCTTTTTAAAAAATAACATGGGATTATTTATTAAAACATTTTACACAAAATATTCACAACAGTTCCATATAAAATAAGTTAAAGCTGTTTTATTAGTCCCCTCACTTGCTGGACAGTTGGAACCAGACAACCCCTCACAAAAAAAAAAAAGTTTATTCAAGTGTGCTTCTAGTATACTTCTTTTAGACTAAAAATAAGAATGTTTTCAGTTTACTTTTTATTTACTTAGAGATACTGTATACTTAAAATTGGGTGGCACGGTGGTGTAGTGGTTAGCGCTGTCGCCTCACAGCAAGAAGGTCCGGGTTCGAGCCCCGTGGCCGGCGAGGGCCTTTCTGTGCGGAGTTTGCATGTTCTCCCCGTGTCCGTGTGGGTTTCCTCTGGGTGCTCCGGTTTCCCTCACAGTCTAAAGACATGCAGGTTAGGTTAACTGGTGACTCTAAATTGAGCGTAGGTGTGAATGTGAGTGTGAATGGTTGTCTGTGTCTATGTGTCAGCCCTGTGATGACCTGGCGACTTGTCCAGGGTGTACCCCGCCTTTCGCCCGTAGTCAGCTGGGATAGGCTCCAGCTTGCCTGCGACCCTGTAGAACAGGATAAAGCGGCTAGAGATAATGAGATGAGATATACTTGAAGTTATACATAAGTTTACTTGGCTTATACTCAAACGTATATAGAAAAGTCTAAGTATATTAAGCTTATACTTATCTACTTAACTTTTGGTCAAGATATACTTAACAAAATTGTAATAAAGTATTAAAATATTTGTGCCTTATGTTTAAGTGTACTTGCCCTGTGCTTATCATTTTGATAGTAGCCTATAAAATACTTCTTTTTCACACATATTGGCTTCTTTGTGATATATAGTTGCATGTTTTAAATCCCATCTTTTAAACCTACATGTACCATAAGTTTGTGGTCAGCTCTGGGGTGGAAGAGCTTAAGGGTAAACAGTGTTGGAACTTAAACTTATCTTTTATGTACATGATGTTACTAACCCACAAAGAGACAGATAAACATTTCTCTTACTTTATTTGCCAACAAATTTGAAAACAAAGGTGAGAACATTGTGACAGACTTGAATCATACTTGCTGTCATTGTACGCCATCACCAAAATACATGAATTTTTGAATTTTCTTTAGAGCGTGGATGTCAATTTCAGTTGTCATTGCCATGTTTTTATACTTTGGCATTTAATACAATGTTGCTTTAAATTTTGATTTTTAAAGAAAACGAATATGTTCTTAATCCTGAGTATCTGTTGTTATTTTGTGAATTCTTACCTTTATAACTTCATTGTAACTTAAGGTACAAAACACTTAAGTTGTCTACTGGTAGTGTGCATGAGGTAAGGGTTAGGGCTCGAAAACTAATAGTATATCTAGAAGGGTAACTGCAGTATACTTCAAAACTAAAACGTGGACTAGATGTATATAACCAGTAACTAATAGTATATTTCCAATATGCTATAAAGTATACTTTTATAACCTAAAAAGTTGACTAGAAGTGTGTAACGAGTAAACCAATTGTATATTTCCAGTATACTACAAAGTACTATACTTTAGGAAGTTAAAAAGTGGACTAGAAGTATAAAACAAGTAAACTCATAGTATATTCCCAGTATACTATGAAGTATGCTTCTGTAAACTAAAGAATGGACTACAAGTATAGAACTAGTAAACTATTAGTAGATAAGTTTACTTGTGGTATACTTGCAGTACAAAATAAAAAATACTGGTTGTATACTCAAAGTTTACTTCTCTTAGACTTAAAGTATACTTTTTATGAACTAAAAGTGGGCCGATTTAGTCCCAAGAAGTCTTAGATTAGTTTTCTTACAAGTATACTGTAAGTACGTTGATATCAGTATACTTGGTACACAAAAGTATACTTAAGGAAATATACTTTAACTTTACTTAAGTATACTTAATAAAATGAACTTGAAGTAGATTTCTTTTTGATAAGGGACAGTTTGACGTATCAAGTTTGAAATATCAAGCTCGCAGCTCAAACCCTTGGTGCTCATGCACTGCATTCGGTCGAGGAGGATGTTTTCCAGTTGTTTTTTCCCCCTCAAAGTTTTTTACCCTACTGTTTTTTTTCTTTCATAGCAAGCAACGTACAGTATTTTTGCATTGTCTGCTTTTTGACCTGAATGATTTCTTGCTCTGCACACTCGTCTAAACATCATTACTGTACAGGTTAATAGCAATGATGAGCATCTTTCCTAAGTTGTAGATAATCTAAAACTACCGCAGATCGATATCGATTAGTTCTTATGTGCGATAATATTGGATGGTAACTATACTATATAGTGCTGATATAAAGTGAAAGCGCTGGTTCACTGCTGTCCACCAGGCGCCCAGCAGAGTCACATAAATGTCGTGGTGTTTCTTTTCAGGTGCACGGCATGCAGTGTCAAAGAAAGTATCATATGCATCGTAACTGCGATGTGTATCTCATTATTGAGCTTGCCGTCACAAGACAATGCAGCGATTTACTGAGGTGAAAAATACGACATGACACAATTCGATGGTTCATTCATGGTGCTGTAATATTATTAGTCTATTCAGGGTGATTTTGTGCCCTTGCAAATATTGTGCTCATAAACTCATCAGGAGCTCTGATTTTAGGCAGTGACTAAATATATCTATACAGTATAATATTTTATAACGCCTTTCAGTTTGGACTTCATGATAAGTGATTCCATCCATCATTTAAAAAGTAATGACTGTACTTCAGTTGTGTTGCCTTTAAGGACAGCTGAAAGGTAAATAAACCTAAAATAAGACAAGTTTAATTTTTATTTATTTATTTATTTATTTATTTATTTATTTTTGCTGATGTAGTGGTTAGCACTGTCGCCTCACAGCAAGAAGGTCCTGGGTTTGAGCCCCGTGGCCGGCGAGAGCCTTTCTGTGTGGAGTTTGCATGTTCTCCCCGTGTCCGCGTGGGTTTCCTCCGGGTGCTCCGGTTTCCCCCACAGTCCAAAGACATGCAGGTTAGGTTAACTGGTGACTCTA